>NC_134808.1:26972994-26975494 GCF_046742065.1 Oratosquilla oratoria | reverse complement strand
GCCGAAAGTTCCGGATCAACGACAAAGGTTCCGGATCAACGCCGCCGCCCGCGGATGCTGGACCTCGTCTCCATAAATGCTTTGCGATTTCCGGGGAATCAATCATCCGGTGAAGGTGGCGGTACACTAGGCTACCATGCTACTTGCTTTTGCTATTTCATTTGAGTAGAAACGACTTCGAAAATTTGACTTTCGTAAGATGGTCTCCACAATGTGTCCAACATTCCTTTCACTTCTCTTAGTTCGTCATTCAGAATCTCACTTTATGATACAAGAGTAAATTGACATTTGGAAATTTGAAAACCAAAATTTCGTAACCAAAGTAGTTTTTTGCTCAAACGAAGTCGTAAAAGCAAGTAGCATGCTAGCGAGAAATGCCTAGCGAGCCATCACCTTAAATTGACGTCCCATCGCTTTAATCAACCATGCTATAGTGCGTTGGTGGCGTCATCAGAAGCGTAGTTGTGGGTTCGAATCTCGCACTCCTCCGTTTTCCAGTAAACCATCTCCAACAGTCCCCAAAGCACATAACAGAGCAAAGGTGAAGGCTTCGGCCGCAGCGACTCAGCGCCTCCTGGCGTAGGTTCCTTACCTTGCGATGTATACGTCATAGAATGAGTGAATTATACAAATTTGACGATTTTGCTCTTCTACTCAGGAAGATATATATAGAGAGAGATAGGTTGATAACTTGATAGATACACATAGATATAGACAGAGAGGCAGGCAGGTAGATGAAGGAAGACACACAGAGAGATCGGGAGAGATAATGTGTGTATAATATATATACATACATATACATTTGTATAAATGCACATATTCACATGCACATACACTTACACACGCACGCACACGCACACACACACACACACACACACACACACACACACACACACACACGCATATATATATATATAAATATATATATATACACATATATATATATATATATATATATATATATATATATACACGCACGCACGCACACACACACAAATAAAAAAGAGAAAATGAATAAATGTCACTATAAGCTCTTAAAGCAAAGCGGGGTTTCCCCCCACCAAATGAATATGCAGGATTTTGCTCGATTCTCTCTTGTTCGCTTTCCCAGCAGTCTCCAGACTTTTGGGGACGGCAGGTGGTGGAGTGGTTGGTCACTTCCAGTTTTTGCTCTTTCTTTTTCTTCTCCCCTCCCCCCTCCTCCTCTCCCCTTCTCCTCCGCTCCTCCATCCTCCTCCCCCCCCCAAAAAATGGGGGGTTATTCAAACGCAATTTCTCTAAGGAGAGTTCTATTCAAGTTAATTTTATTATATTCAATTCCATATCTGGAGGATTTAAACTTTCAGCAACGAAACTTGTGCATCATTTTTCTTGTTCCAGAACCTTGAAATTCATTAAATTGTTCAATTTCTTGTATAACTTGTTCTTCTTGAATATGTTTTTAAAATGTTCTTAACATGTTATTTATATGTTAATATACTTTTAATATAATTTGTTCTTTTGAAATTACATACATATACAGTATACACGTGAGAATTTTTGTTTAAATGTTATTAGTATATATCTAGTATCACTTGTTCTTCTGAAATTATACATATACAGTATATACATATACATTATATGTGCGAGAGATAATTTTTAACTGTTTTAACCTGATAGTATTTATACTATAAAGGAGTAACTATGTGGTTTTGTGCTAAAAACTTTGATACATGCATACTGGGATATATTTTGTTTTATATAACTGTACGACCAAACTCTCTCTCAGAAAAGTTAAAAGATCTGAATTCTGAAACTTTACAATAAAATGGTGATGTCGGTTGATTCATTACGTCACGAACTACTCTCTATTAGGAGGCTAGGGTAGTGCCTCTTACAGAGGACTTTGTAGCATGGAAGCTACTGGGCCATACCCTTGGTTCAACTCGTTGGTGGCAGAGTTCGAACCTCTGTCACCTCGATTTCCACCGCAAGATGCGACGCTCTAAACCACTCGGTCAGCGAGCATCCTTGCATAATATATCTTAGGGTATTTGGTACTTGAATGACTTCCTTTGTTTTTGCATACCAATGTTTAGGTATCCACACTTCATAGTGGGACCTCACAAATTGTGAGACAAATTGTGATTGTTGGTGTCTCACAAAGGAGATGAAGAAGGACGGGGTGAGTTGGGGTGAGGTGGTCTTCAAAGATCATTCCATTGTGTGTGTGTGTGTGTGTGTGTGTGTGTGTGTGTGTGTGTGTGTGTGTGTGTGTGTGTGTGTGTGTGTGTGTGTATTCACTTGGTCTTTGGATCACGTGTTGGACTCGTGATCGACAGCTATTTCCCTCCTGTGTGTGTGTGTGTGTGTGTGTGTGTGTGTGTGTGTGTGTGTGTGTGTGTGTGTGTGTGTGAGAGAGAGAGAGAGAGAGAGAGAGAGAGAGAGAGAGAGAGAGAGAGAGAGAGAGAAACACAGAAGGGAGAGAGAGAGAGAGAGAGAGAGAGAGAGAGAGAGAGAG
>NC_134808.1:26945494-26965494 GCF_046742065.1 Oratosquilla oratoria | reverse complement strand
CTTGGTCCTTCATGTCCACCTTCCTCCAAGCTCGTGCCATCTGGTCCAAATCCACCAGCTGGACAAATGTGGACCTCCCGGGTGGACCAAAGGCCCACCTGCGGTTATTCTTGTGGAACAAAGGACGCCGCTGAATTTCCAAAGGCGAAGACGTCCACATATTTGTTTCCTTTTTTGTCATAACAAGGTTGAGGCAGACTCTTCAACCCTCACCCTGGACTTGAACCCCAGCCCACAACTTGGCGTTCACCCTGGACTTGAACACCTTGACCTTTGTCCTGGCCTTTACTCTGGCCTACACCCTTGTCTGCGCCTTGGCCTTGCACCCTGTGTGTCACCCTAGACTTGCATCCTGGTCTTGCACCTTGACCCACATCCGAGCCCTGCACCCAGACTCTACAAACTGTATGTCACCTTAAAACTGCACCCTGATCCACACCCTCTAGACTTGCACCCTGGCCCTGCACCCAGATTCTGCAACCTATAAGTGACCTTAAACTTGCATCCTGACGCACACCCTGACCATGTACCCTGTCTTTGCACCCTGCATGTCACCCTAGACTTGCACCCTGGCCTTGCGTCCTGGCCCTCTACCCACTCTACAACCTGTATGTTCACTTAAACTTGCACCCTGACCCACACCCTGGCCTTACACCCTGGCCCTGCACTCAGGTACTCCAACCTGTATGTTACCTTAGAATTGCATCCTCGCCTACACCCTTGCCTGCACTTTGCCCTTGCACCATGTATGTCACACTAGACTTGCACCTAGCCTTGCACTCTGAACCACACCCTGGCCCTACACCCAGACTGTGCAACTTGTACGCCACCCACCTTAAAATTGCACCCTGACCCACACCCTGACCATGCATCCTGGCCTTGGACCCTTTATGTCACCCTGGCCTTGCACCCTGGCCTTGCACCTTGACCCAAACCCTGGCCAGACTGTGCAACCTGTATGTCACCTTTAACTTGCACCTTGACACACACCCTGGCCATGCACCCTGTATGTCACCCTGGCCATGCACCCTGGCCTTGCACTCAATCCTCAGACACCTCCAACACCGCCATCACCCAAGTCCTCCTCCTCCTCCTCTTCCTCCTCCTCATCCCCCACGTTCGGCTCCAACAGAAGGAAGATCCGAAATTGAGACCTTCTCTCCTTTCACTCAATCCCGAAAGGTTATATTGGCCTCTGCTTCTCTCTTCTCTCTTTCTCTTTTTCTCTCTTTTTCGCCCTTTGTGCTTTCTCCTTCCTCTGGCCCAATAACAGCGAGTGCGACTGATCTCTATCACATAACGTTGCTCTATTTTACATGTTTTATTTGGGATAAAATGCAATTATTGTTGTCGCTGTTATTATGGTTGTTGTTACTGTTATTGTTGTTGTTGTTCCCAATGATTGAACAGCATATGCTTTGATTATATATATGTATATATACTGTACATATATATATATATATAATTACAAAGGATCACAAAGAAAGAGCATGTGGACAGGAGACCTTTTGGTCCATAACTAGTTCAGATGCGGAAATGTGTATATATATATATATATATATATATATATATATATATATATATATATATGTATATGTATATATCTATGTATATATATATATATATATATATATATATATGTGTGTGTGTGTGTGTGTGTGTGTGTGTGTGTGTGTGTGTGTGTGTGTGTGTGTGTGTGTGTGTGTGTGTGTGTGTGTGTGTGTGTGTGTGTGTGATTTTTCTCTCTTGGTGTCTTTCTATCGCCTTCTTGGTGTCCTTATCCTCTTACTGTCTTTTATTTATGTTTCTCCTCTTGTAAAAATTTGACTGTAGAGTTTTAGGAACTTTAGCAACACCCCTACGGATCAGATTCAGTCTCTTATGATCCAAGACTAATCTCTTTAAAAAAATCCAGTTAAAAGTGCTAGTTATCGCTAATAAAACACAACAGCTCCCTCCCTTTCCCTCCTCCTCCCTTCTCCCTTTCCCTTGTTCTACTCCTCCTTCTCTCCCTCCCTCTCTCTCTCTCTCTCTCTCTCTCTCTCTCTCTCTCTCTCTCTCTCTCTCTCTCCCTTCCCCTCCCTCCTTCTCCCTTCTCTCACTCTATCCCTCTTCCCCTCCCTCCCTCTCCCTTCCCCTTCTCTCTTTTTCTGCTCCACTCTTTCATCTTTCTTTCCCCCAACTCTCTCTTTCTCCTCCACTATTTCATCTTTCTCTCTCTTCCCCCTCTCTCCCTCTCTCTCTCGAACCTGTAAACAACCTATTTACATGAAATCCGTTGGTCTTACAAGTCCCCTAATGGAGGTCAGGGGAGGTCAATTCATATCTAATTAATTAATTTCTCCTTTTGATGTTCATTGTAAACACCTCATGCGATTCATTTTCTCTTCTCATAATCTAGAAAAAAATAAAAACGTTAATGAAGTTCCCCTCCTTCTCCCCCCCCCCCTGGACGACGAACTCAAACGTTTGACAACGTTTCTCTTTACGTTTACACCAAAACGTTCAGTTTGATCTCACAAACGTTTTATGAAACGTTTTTGGATTATCGACAGAATGAGTTTGTTTAACGTTGCGATCTCCCCCTATTAGGACACTAGGACGATGCCCCTTACAGAGGACTTTGTAGAGTAAAGTTTAATGGACCATGCCTTTGTTCCAACTCGCTTGCGGCAGTCTTAGAACACATACACACACACACACACACACACACACACACACACACACACACACACACGTACACATATACAAACGCATGCACACACACATGTAGGCATGTCATCTCCCTCTTTTATGGGAGAGTTTAGGAGTCTGATAGTGCACACGCTCTCTTCATAGACAATTAAAACTGAAAATGGTTTAGACAAGGCTTCAGAACAAATGTGCAAAGCAGTGGGCGAAAGGTTGATCAAATCAAAAGAAAATGGCGTCTCCCCTTTCAAATTTTTATTTTTTTCATTTATTCTTTCCAACTCCATAAACCTCTTTTTTTTCTTCTCTTTTTTCACTTCACTGTCATAATAAACCTCAACATTTTTCTCTCTTTTTCCTTTTTTTCCCCTCTGCACTGTCATAATAAAACATATTCAGATAACAATCAGCCCTGTCCGTCGCGAGTTTTGAGCTCGGGTTCCTGTAAGCGTGAATCCCGAGCGTTAACATTGATTGAATTACATCGCTGTTACTAGCGATTTGTTCCGTAATATTGGATGGATAAAGGTAAAGGCTGCTTTCTATATATGACAGAAAACTTTTGGTATATATAAAAAAAAAAATATGAAGAAGAATTGTCCATGACGCAAGACAAGACCATGGAGAAAGTAACATAATACTTTAAAGGTTCTGAAAAATAATAATAATAATAATAATGATAGAATAGATAAATAAATAGATGAATAAGTAAATAAATATAATAATAATAAAATGAATAAATAAATATATATACAGATAAGAGAAACTAGCAATCTGATTTATATAAATTTGGAATGATTATAATAAATTATATTATCAGTGCTCATAATACGAAACAATGTGAATATTTCATAAGAAATATATACATGTATATATGAATATATATGTATATATATATATATTGTTGGTACATTGTGACAAGTTGATGAAGGAGGAAAAAAGAAGTCACGGATCTAGTTCCGAGTTCCTGAGTTTATTTTTGACCGGTTTCGCTCTATGCTTCTTCAGAGGAATGTGACTCTGGAGTGAAGCTGGCGGTATACATAGTCTGAGTAAGACCGCGTTCCCTCCTTGGAGGTGGGTTACGTTTGGTTGTACAATGGTTATTAATACAATGAACAATAGTGATAAAAATACAATAAATTGTTGTGATGTTATTACAAAACAGCTCCGGTGTGTGTGGAATGTTGATCGAGGGTGTAACATTGTAAGTGAAGTGAGTGGTGTAGAAATGTGTGAATCCTAAAAAGTGTCATATGATAACTTATAGTATTAAATAATATAATAATATAAAGATAAATATCCAGATAAAATGAATGAAATAAAATGAAAATACAAATACAAATACAAATATAAATAAAAATAAATATAAATAAAAATATAAATAAATATAAATAAGTAAATAAGTAAAAATGTGCTTATTTAAAGTGACATGACATCTCATCGCATATCATTGTGTGACAGAATGTTATCAAAAAATATACATACATATATAACAATGAATAGATAAATAAATGCCAAAGAAATATATAGTAAAAATATGAAATGAATATAATAAATAATAAATAAAAATAAAAATAATAATAATAATAGTAATAATAATAATAAAAATAGAAATAATGAAAATACGAACTGACCGGCCTCAAGCCCTCAACCCAGGGAGCGCGGACGTTTGGGCACCGGATGGATTTTGTCGTTCTATGTGGGCGCTGTTCTGGGGCAGGTTCTTATGGCTGCGTATTGAGCTGTGAATTTTTCCCATTTAATATCCCCTACTTTTTGGTTGATGTTGGCATTGGTTGTTATATATAGGGCTTCAATCACCTTCCTTTGTCTTTTTGATAGACTCACTTCACTTACAATGTTACACCCTCGATCAACATTCCACACACACCGGAGCTGTTTTGTAATAACATCACAACAATTTATTGTATTATTATCACTATTGTTCATTGTATTAAAAACCATTGTACAACCAAACGTAACCCACCTCCAAGGAGGGAACGCGGTCTTACTCAGACTATGTATACCGCCAGCTTCACTCCAGAGTCACATTCCTCTGAAGAAGCATAGAGCGAAACCGGTCAGGAATAAACTCAGTAACTCGGAACTAGACCCGTGACTTCTTTTTCCACCTTCATCAACATATATATATATATATATATATATATATATATATATATATATATATATAAATATTGCAAAATCACTAATCCAAATATCCCCTCCCCGCAAAAAACAATTAAATAAATAAGTAAAAATAAATAAATATATGAATAAATAGATAAATAAAATCAACTGGCAAGATTTTATTATTCTCTTCCCCTTCTTCCTTCCCCTTCCTCTTCCTTCCTTCTCATTCCCTTTTCTTATCAGTCTATTTTCCTTCCTCATCCTCTATATCTTCTCTTCCTTATTTCTCCTCCCCTTCTCTTCCCCGTCCTCCTCCCCTTCCTCTTCCCGTTCCTTTTCCCTCTTTCTTCTTCTTCCTCCCATTCTTTTTCTCTTTATCCTACCCTTCTCTTACCTTTCTCTTCTCCCACCTCCTCCCCTTCCTCTTTTCCTTCTCTTACCTTTCTCTTCCCCGCCCTCCTCCCCTTGTCTTCCCCTTCATCCTCCCCTTGTCTTCCTCGTGCTCTTCCCCCTTCACCTCATATGTTTACTTCCTCTTCCCCTTCCAGCCTGGACATCTCCTATTAGAGCCACCTGTTACTTCTCCACGCCATCCCCTCTCCTCCCCAGCTTCCTGTAAGCACCATTCCCCATCGACCATGTCCCCACCCCCTTACAGCCTTCCCCACCCCCATCACAGGCATGCGTACTATTAACCCCCTCCCTAGTTGTTTTGTTAAATATTCTAATGTTCTTGCATATACACGCAAACATAGATGCAAAGGCAAGTGCAAACACGCAGGCGGGTGCACACACACACGTACATACACACATACACACACACACATACACACCCACACCCACACACACACGCACGTACATACACACATACACACACACACATACACACCCACACACACACACGCACACACAGGCACTCAACTGACATTGTGAAAAAGAACTCAATCCTTCATCCATCTCAATCTTCTTTTTCCAACTCATTAATCAATTCACAAAAGCCTTCCCCTCGACACACTTCCTGGATTTTACATAACTTTTGCCTTTCAGTTCTACGTCCGTGGATCTCGCAAGTTACGACGTGTCCTAAGTTAAGGTAGCGCAACTTACATGTCGCATGTTATATCACAAGGTACAATGTCGCAAGTAACATGTCTCAAATTACGATGTCGCAGGTTACCAAGTCGCAAGTAATGATATGTCTCAAGTTACGATGTCGCAAGCTACATGTCTTAAGTTATGATGTTGCAGGTTACTATGTCGCAGGTTACGACATGTCGCATGTTGCGATGTCGCAAGTTACGGCATGTTGCAAGTTACGGCATGTTGCAAGTTACGACACGTCGTAAGTTACGATATACTCCCAGATCACCTCCCCCGGTCCTCCATGTTTACCTTCGCAGGCGAGGTAGCTGTGTTCTCGATTTATATATGGCAAATTTACATTTAAGAAGGAAATAGGCAAGATCTGGTTTACCATCAGAGTGGTTAATGAATGGCATAAACTGGGTAACCATGCAGTAGTGAGCGCTGAAACAATTTGTTGTTATAAGAGAAGATGAGGCAACTTTATGGATAGGGATGACATGTGGTGAGGGACATGGAACTGCCCAGTGTAGGCCTTGTGGTCTCTTGCAGTCTTCTCCATTTCTATGTTCTTGGGGGTTGACCCCATGTCAGTGCGGGGTTCTGCCTCTCCCCCCCTCCACATATTTTTAGTTGAATAAAATCGTCTAACGTCAACCAGAAATAAATCTATTATGATTGGTACCGTGATGAAAGGGTTAAACTGGTAGGTTCTTATGTTTATACCTCACACACATTGCAGACTTCACACACACAATATATCAATATATGTATATATACACAGACACATATTCCCCCTTTAGTCCCCTAACTTCTTATACGTACTTGATCCAGACCTCCCTGTGTCTCCCTCAAACTAATCTGATGCATTAACTACGAAATAAAAATAAATAAATAAATAAAAATAAACGGAAGAAACAAGAATGCTACGATGAATGTGTGTGGGGGTGGGATGAGGGAGAGAATACCCAAGAAGAGACAAACATAATGAAGGATGAAATTATACGGTGAAGGATAAAGGTGTTGGAGGTGTCACAGAAGATACAAGAGAGGAGGCTGAGGAACACAACAACATAAGAATGGAGGAGACTGCAAGAGACCACAAAGCCTACACTAGGCAGGTCCATGTCCCTTGCCACCTTTCATTCCTAACCATAAAGTTATCTATTCTTCCCTTAAAACAGCCAATTGTTCCAGCGCTCACTACGCTAAGTCTATTCAATTTGTTAACCACTATGTTTGGAAAGCAATTCTAACCTATTTCCTTTTTAAACCTAAATTTGGTCCAATTTATATCCATTACTACGAGTCCGGGCCTGATGTCTTAGTATGCGGACTTAGTATGTAAGAGAACCATGGAGGTGGATGGGTGGAGGATATGAGGAAGACCGAGACTCAGGTGGAGGGACGCTATGCTTATAGACTTCCGTGAGGAGTGATTGGATGAGAACGGAGTGGAGGACCGGGGAAGGTGGAGAGGACAAATGCGGAACACTGACCCACAAAAAAAAAAAAAAAAAAAAAAAAAATCACCGTACCATAGGCTTCTTGAACTTTCGTCCTGGCGAAGATCAGACGATTTTAGACAGCTGAGAGAAAAGAAGCTGAGGAGGGGGGAGGGTGCTGGAGAGGGGGAGGTGGTGGGAAAGGGGGAGAGGGGTGGGGATGGTGTAGGGGGAAGTGTGAGGAGGTGAGGGGAAGAAGGGAGGTCAAACAGCTGCCTAACACGAATCCCATTCAATGAACACCAACTTGAGATCAGGAATCACTCCCAAAAATGAATAAAGTCTGTGGTTCTCCAGAATAAAACTATTAAAGTGAGTCACCATGCCGAAAGTGGTTAATTCTCCCCTGTTACGTCTCCAATGACACTCCTATGGACCAGAACCACGTAGCATTCTTTTATAATTGAAGACACATTTGCACATACTGTATGCTCTTTCCCCCTCCATTTCTCTTCAATCTTCCTATCAACTCTGTTTCTGACCATACGTCACTCCTGTTCCTCTTTCTCCTCCTCCCCCTCCTCTTCCTCCTCCTCCCTGACCTAGACCCTCCTCCATTCCCAAACTCTAATCCCCTTTCCCCCCTGACCTTCAGGACACAAACAAAAACCTCCTTGCAAGGGGATTTTCCTCAGCTTTTGGGCTCTTTCTTGTACAAAACAGGTTCCTTCCCTTCCCTCCCTCGAGCGCGACTCCCATTACAAGTTTGCACCTAAGCCCTTCCCACCAATTCGCCTAAGCTCCTCCCCCTTGTGCGTACCCGCACCTGGTTGGTGTAGTGGTGAATGACGTCACGTCGCTCTCGGGTTCCCATTAGTCCAAATGGATGAAAATGGGAGGAGACTCAAATGACCAGAGCTTATAACACCACGGAAATAACCTACAAATGACAATTAACTCACCAAACTCCGGTGTCTCTTTAGAGGTTTTCTTCTGGTTAAATCCAGGCGATTTTTGTCCAGCAGAGGGGACGAGTCTTGGGTGCTAGAGGGAAATGCATACCCGGTCACAGATGTCCCAGTCATAACTATACACGTCCAATATCAACCTGTCTTTGACCTTTACCAATCCGGAGCCAATAACATAACACCCGATCGTGATGCTATCTCCTTCATCACATTCTCCTTCCCTTCCGCTCTATCTCTCCGTTTCCCCCTCTCCTTGCCTGACCTGTCTGCACGTCTATCTGCATGTCTGCACATCTATCTGCCTGTCTGCCTGTTGAGTCTGTCTGCCTGCCTGTCTACCTACCTGCATGCCTGCCTGTCTGTCAGTCAGCCTGTCTATCCGTCTGTCTACCTGTCTATCTGCATGCCTGTCTGTCCGTCTGTCTGTCTACCTGTCTACCTACCTGCCAGCTACTCGTCTATCTTTCTCCTGAATGACCTATCACAATCCTCCCATCCATTCATTGTCTTTCAGTAGTGGTGGTGATGGTTTGGTTTTAGTGGTTTTAGTTGTAGTGATGGTGCAACAACATAATCAACAACAACAATAACAACAACAAGAACAACAAAGGTTGTCACAGAAAAACACACATTTTATTATTTTGGTCCTTCCTGTCTTTTTTTTCACCTCATCCATTTCTCCTCCCTATTATTTCTATCTTTTTGTTTCCTCCCACCCTCGCCCTTTTTCTTCTTTGCTTACTCCCACCCTCCCTCCTCCCTCCCCCCTCCCCCTCCCACCCTCCCTTTTTTCATTGTTTGCTTCCTCCCACCCTCCAATTTTCCACCTATCCCTTCCTTCCTTCCTTCCTTCCTCCCTTCCCCCTCCCTTCCTTCCTTCCACTCCCTCCCTCCCTTTATTCCTTCCTCCCTCCCCCTTCCCCTCTTTCTTCCTTCCTACCTCCCCCTCCCTCCCTCCCTTTCTTCCTTCATTCATTCTTTCCTTCGTTTCTTCCTCCCTTCCTTCCCTCATTCATTTTTCCCCTCTTTCCTCTCTCCTTTCCTCCTCTCATTCCTCCCTCCCTTCCCTCTCTTTCTTTATTCTTTCTTTCATTCATTCCTCCGTTTCTCCCTCTTCCCTTCCTTCCTTCCTTCCTTCCTTCCTTCCTTCCTTCATCCCTCCCTCCTTTCCTTCCTTCCTTCATTTCTCTCCTTCTTCCTTTCTCCCATCCTTCGTCCCTGCCTTCCTTCTTGCATTCATTACTCAGTTTCTTCCTCTCTCCCTTCCTTCCTTCCTCCCTCCCTACTTTTCTTCATTCCTCTCCTGCTTCGTTTCTCCCTTCCTTCGTCATTTCCTCCCTTCCTTCCTTCATTCCTCAGGTTCTTCCTCTCTCTCTCTCTCTCTCTCTCTCTCTCTCTCTCTCTCTCTCTCTCTCTCTCTCTCTCTCTCTCTCTCTCTCTCTCTCTCTCTCCCTTCCTTCATTCATTCCTCCCCTCCTTCCTCTCTCTCTTCCGCCGTTCCTCCCTCCCTCCTTTCCTTCTTCCGTCTCCTCCTTCCTCCCTCCCTTCCTTCCTCCTAGTATCTTTCCCCCCTCTCCCCCTTCCTTCCCTCCTCCTTTCCTTCCTGTTTTCCCTCCAACCCTACTTCTTCCTACCTCCCTCCTTCCCTCTCTCCATTCCCTTCCTCCACTCTTTCCTTCCTTTTTTCCCTCTCTTACTCCCTTTCCTTTTCTTCCCTCCATTCTTTCCTCCTTTCCCTCTTGTGCACGTCCTTGTCACCCTTCCTCACTCCCCTTTCGTCCTCTCCTCCCTCTCTTCCTCCTTTACCTTCCCTCCCCTCCCTTTCCTTCATTCTTTCCTCCATTTCCCTCCCTTCCCTGGAGCGCGCGTCCTTGTCTCCTTTCCCTCTCTTCCCTCCCTCCCTCCCCTTTCGTACCCTGCTCTCTCTCTTCCTCCCTCTCCTTCCCTTCCCTCCATTCTTTCCTCCCTTCCCTCACTCCCCTTTCGTCCTCTCATCCCTCTTGTCTTCCCTTCCCTTCCCTTCCCTCCCTCCATTCTTTCCTACCTTTCCCTACCTTTCCCTCACTTCCCTTTCGTCCCCTCCTCCCTCTTTTCCTCCCCTCCCTTCCCTTCCCTCCATTCTTTCCTCCAATTCTCTCACTCCCCTTTCGTCCTCTCCTCCCTCTCTTCTTCCCTTCCCTTCCCTCCCTCCATTCTTTCCTACCTTTCCCTCACTCCCTTTCGCTCCCTCCTACCTTTCCCTACCTTTCCCTCACTCCCTTTCGTTCCCTCCTCCCTCTTTTTCTCCCCTCCCTTCCCTTCCCTTCCCTCCATTCTTTCCTCTTATTCCATCCCTCCCCTTTCGTACCCTGCTCTCTCTCTTCCTCCCTTCCATTCCCTCCCTCCATTCTTTCCTTCCTTTCCCCTACTCCCCTTCCCTTCCCTCCCTCCTTTCCCTCACTCTCCTTTCGTCCTCTCTTTCCTCTCTTCTTCCCTTCCCTCCATTCTTTCCTCCCTTCCCTCACTCCCCTTTCGTTCTCTCCTCCCTCTCTTCCTCCCTTCTCTTCCCTTCCCTCCCTCCATTCATTTTTTCCTACCTTTCCCTCACTCCCCCTTTCGTCCCCTCCCTCCTCTCTTCCTCCCTTCCCTTCCTTCCCTCCATTCTTTCCTCCCTTTCCCTCCCGTCCCCCGAGTGCGCGCGTCCTTGTCTCCCTTTGTCAGCCTCGACGCCCTCCGTGTTGGAGATATTGCGGTTATGGATTTCCCATCGCCTTCAGACCTGCGTTGGTCACTCGACCAAATGGGCTCGGCCGACGCTTTTCCTCCTCCTCTTCCTCCTTCTCTTACTCCTCCTCCTCTCCATCTCCTCTTCTTTTTCACTGTGGGGCGTGTCGATGCGCCATCTTTACGCAAGTGGTAAGATGTTCTCGTCAGAGAAAGAGAAGAGAGAGAGAGAGAGAGAGAGAGAGAGAGAGAGAGAGAGAGAGAGAGAGAGAGAGAGAGAGAGAGAGAGAGAGAGAGAGAGAGAGAGAGATTTTCTTTCATTAATTCGGAAAATCGATTCTTTTTCTTTTTTCTTTTTAAAACATCTTTTCCCCACCTTTTTTCATATCTTTTCTCGTTTTCTCTCCTTCATTCTATTTTGCTTTTCTCTCTTTTTTCTCCCTCCTTTCCTTCCTCTTCCTTCTTTTCCACACACACACACAGACACACACACACACACACGCGCGCGCGCGTGAAAACGACCAAACAGTAACCTTTTACCGAACAAGTAAAGAGCACTAATGTGCGTAAATAATAATTCTGGATCAATTTACACGTAATCCCTTACACACACACGCAAACACAAACCTATTCGTCTACCCAGTTGTTGGCCGCTCTCCAGCACTTTCAATTCCTTTTACATCCACTCGAAAGCTCAGTCAATCGTGTATCCAATATTTATCTACACAATATTCGATTCCACTACTTCACGAGTATTTCCATTACCCGGGGAAGATCAGGTTGTATCAGGTCGCATTGTGTTGTACAAGAGTGAGTACACACAGAATGATGTAGAGAAATGTTTGTGAACGGGTGTGTATACGAGTGTAGGCACGCGGGTATATGCACATGAAGGTACACACGCACACACTCACACGCGCGCACGCACACACACACACACACACACACACACACACACACACACACACACACACACACACACACACACACACTGCACTAATCCCTCAACTACCCTCAAAAACACGCACACGTACACGCACACACACACACACACACACACAAGCACACATACACACACGAATGAACACACACATACACACACATACACACACAAGCACACACACACACACACAAGCATACACACAAACGAACACACACACACACACACACACACACACAAAAACACATACAAAACAAACAAACATACACAGACGAACGAACACACACACACACACACACACACACACACACACACACACACACACACACACACACACACACACACACACACACACACACCCATCTCTCACCTACCGTCGAAAACTCCCCCACGTACACATAAACATACACACGCGCGCGCGCGTTCACACACACACACGTGCGAGCACACACACACAGACGGCTCGCATTTCCCTGTATACATATGCATGATCAGGCACAGCAACAAGGGGGTAACAAGGTCTCCACCGAAATATCAATAAACCAAACAAATATACAAATAAACAAATACGCAAGCAAAAATAAATAAAGCATTTAGGTAAGAAATCAATAAATGAACAAATACAGAAATGAATATATGCATACGTAGATAAATGAATAAACAATAATTAAATAGACAATTAGATAAAAAATAATTACTTGGATAGAATGCGATTGACAGATAAATAACATACAATAAGTGAACGAGTAGATTAACAGGTAAACAGACACAATTAAACGAATAAAAAAAAAACTAGATTGTCCTCTCTTACGTCTGTAAAATCTGTGAAATCTTTGTCTTCACAGCCCAGGGTCCCTCGTCCACTTCTACCAGGTGATTCTACTCACCTGTAGTAAGCCCCCCACCCCCACTCCCTGGGCTCCCCCCACACACACACACCGCTACTCCCTGTGCAACGAAATAACTGAAGAACACGTTGTATCTAAAACCAGACATTTTCATTCAGGTGCTGTCATGATACCCATCTTTCCTTTTGGGGTCTCGATCCTTCTGTTACCTGTTCAGCCAGGGGTCCACCACTAAAATGAATAAAACGGTCTATCTGGCGTCTTTATCCGTGGATCATATTATCCAAAAGGAGACAAAGTTTCCATGGAAAAGGGACGAGGTGATTGAATGAAGTTAAGGGAGGGGGCGGGGCATGGAATGACGTCATAGGGTAGGACATGGGGCACTGGAATGACGTAATAGGGTAGGCGACGGGGCACTGGAATGACGTCATAGGAAAGGAGACGGGGGCACTTGAATGACGTCATAGGGGAGGCGACGGGGCACTGGATGACGTCATAGGGTAGGAGACGGGGGCACAGGAATGAGGTCATAGGGCAGGCGACGGGGCACTGAAATGATGTCATAGGGTAGACGACGGGGCACTGGAATGACGTCATAGGGAGGTGCAGGGCTACTGACTGATGACATAGGAGGGCCGGGGCTCTGGAAAGACGTCCTAAGAAAGGGTGGGGCTCTGGAAGAACGTCATAGGTTTGAGGATGGATTTCTGGAATGAAGTCATATGGGAGGGGGGGGCGGTGATTTGGAATGATGTCATAGGGGAAGGGGCGGGGTTATTGAATGACGTAATAAGGGAGAGCGAGTCTCTGAAATGACGTCATATGGGAGGGGAAAGGATACTGGAATGACTTCATAGGGTAGGCGACGGGGCACTGGAATGACGTCAAAGGGTAGGCGACGGGGCACTGGAATGACGTCATAAGGTAATCGAAGGGACACTGGAATGACGTCAAAGTGAAGGCGACGGGGCACTGGAATGACGTCATAGGGTAGGCGACGGGGCACTGGAATGACGCCAAAGGTTAGGCGACGAAGCACTGGAATGACGTCATAGGGTAGGCGACGGGGCACTGGAATGGCGTCATAGGGGAGGTGCAGGGCTAGTGAATGACGTCAAGGGGAGGAGGCGGGGCTTTTGAATGACATTATTGAGGAAGGGACGGGTTGTTTGGAATGACGTCATGGTGAAGGGGCGGGGCTTTGGAATGACGTCATCGGGGAGGGGGCGGGGCTTCTGAGGGGTCTTGAGGTGTTCGCCATCGTCTGAAGAGGAATTGCCCTCTATTTAATTAAAACTCTGACAATCACTTTCTCATTCAAACTCCAATGATATCCACGTCAATCTTGTTTTTATTTTTTCTTCTTCGTCTTCTTCTCTATCTTCTCCTTCTAGCAAATCCTGACCTTAAATCCAGGAAACAATGCATTAGTGCCAGGAATAAAGCTAAAAGAGCATTAGGTTTCATTGCTAGGACGATTACGAATAGAAGTGCTGAGGTAATTATCAAATGCTATCTGGCGTTAGTTAGATCCATCCGTGACTATGCGGTACAGCTTTGGTTTCCGTCCTACAGAATGGATATCAATTCACTAGAATCAGTTTAGAGAAGAATGACCCTAATGATAATTTGGCTCAGACATTTACTTCCCAAGATGAGGCTTAGGCACCTTAACTTACATTCCCTGGAAAGACGCAGAGTGCGGGGTGATCTAATAGAGGTGTTCAAGTGCATGAAAGGCTTTAACAAGGGTGACGCAAACAAGGTCATCATATTAAGGCAACATGACAGGATACGGAGTAATGGATTTACATTGGATAAATCTAGATTTAAGAAGGATATAGGCAAGAACTGGTTTACTAATAGGGTGGTCAACGAGTGGAATTGACTTAGTAACCATGTAGTGAGCGCTGAAACTATCGGTTATTTTAAGAGAAGTTTACACAACTTTATGGATGGGATGACAGGTAGTAATGGACATGGAACTGCCTAGTGTAGGCCTTATGGTCTCTTGCAGTCTCTTTCATTCTTATATTCTTATGTTCTTCCTCGTCTTTTTCTTCCCCACTTCCTCCACTCTGATACACGTTATTCATTTCTGGAGTGCAATATCCTTTTTTTCCCCTGAATATTTCTAATACGACCTTTTTTTTTATCATTAATAATGTGACATCTGACGTATATGATGAGGTTGCTATGACGTCATTTATAAGCGTACTTGTCCTGGTAGTTTTTCTCCTGTCTTAACCATTATTATCAATTATATATATAAATATATACACATATATATATATATATATATATATATATATATATATATATATATATATATATATATTCCTTTCGTTTTCTCTTTAGTTTTCTATTCCGTGTTCTTTATTTATTTATTTATTTTTTTTAGTTTTTTCCAATTTTTTCGTTTTCTTTTCAACGTCTTTTCTTCTCTTTCTCTTATTGTATATTTTTCTGTTTCCTTACTTTTATCTAATTTTCTCTTTCTTTGCTCTCTCTCCAACTATTTATTTTCTTTTCCTCCTCTCTTTCTCTCCCTCTCTCTCTCTCTCTTTTTTTTTTTTTTACATTTTTTTTTTTTGACAAACGCAATCGTTTACCGCTTACAGTTCCCTGGAAAAGGTTGTTAGTTCTGAAAGGGATCCAGTTTTCTCGTAATTACTTTACCGCTCTCTCGAGAGAAGAGCACCAGGGGAGGGGAAGAGGGGGGGTTTCCTCAAGTTTTATATTTTATTTATTTCTTGTGATATTTTTCATTCATTCCTTAGTCCTTGATCTGAATTATATATATATATATATATATATATATATATATATATATATATATATATATATATATATATATATATACACTGAGTAAAAACTATTTCGGTTTCAATATTTCCTTTTTCAAATCTCCAAATATGAAATCCCCATTCCGTCATATATAGCAAAGTTACAGGATATACTAGAGATTGTACAACAATACGAATGTTAGAAATACTGTTGAAATGTTCTTAGAGAAGTCTACGTTTCTGTAAACGAAGCCGTATTACAGTCATTCAAATGAAGGTTGGAGGTAGGATGTGAGAGGAAAAACAGCCTAGTGTGATAACCCTTTAACTCTCTTAGACATGTATAAAACAGCCTATCCCTTATTCTGTTAAAACCCTCCTTATATCTCCCCTTTACCACACCTCTGACTCCATCTCTTCGATGCGATAGTATTCCGAAGGACAGAAGCTCTAGTCAACAAAGAAATCAACTCTCATCGAAGTCGAGGCAAGTTGGAGGTCGAGGGGGGTCTCTCTGAAGAAGTGCCTGATCCTAGAGTCTTCTTCCTTTTCAGGACTCCGACGCTGAAGACCCTATTCAGTCCCACGAGGACCCCGTCGACTTCGGGCGCTAAGGCGATGTCGACTTCGGGCGTCCAGTGGGAAGACACTCTATCAAGAACATAAGAACATAAGTATGGTAGAGACTGCACAAGACAAGCCCTTTATTAGGGAGTTCCATGTCCCTCACCACCTGTCTTCCCTACCCACAAAGTTATCTCATCTTTTCTTAAAACAACCAATACTTTCAGCGCACACAACATGATTTACTAAGTGCATTTCATTCATTAACCACTCTGTTGGTTAATCACTTTATGTCTATTTCCTTTTTAAATCTGAATCTCAACGTGTTGTGTAAGGAGCACCACTCTTCATCCAGCGCCTTAGAAATTCTCCCGGACAAGAGTAAACCCTTTGGCTGACGAAGCCCGACTTGAGGTCGGCGTTTCTAGTTTCTTGGTCCAGAAATCCTGTGGACCAGAGGTTCTGTACCAGCTTATGCGATGCTGTTCCTCTTTAGCCTCCTGAAGACTAATCTATTAACGAATAGAATCACTAAGCATCTTGATTTGTGGAGCCTTTTATGGACTTCTGTTGTCCTCAAACCAGAAGACCCAGTAAGAGTCTGGACGGAGGAGTGGCCTTCGGGGTTCCCACGCCTCCGAAGGTGCCATTCGACCAATGGGGGCTCTCGAAGGGCGTCGGGTATGTCCCCGAAGGAAGGGAACAAGGGCAGAGGGTAGCGGTGCCTCCTCGGGGCGCCATGGGGGAATTTTCTCCCGGCTAATGGTCAGGAAGTGCACCCGAGTCCATTACGTGGGTTCACCAAGATCTCGCCTCTGTCTCTCTCGACCTTTGTGGCCACGACCCCGCCCTGACTGACTGTCTGTCTGTCTGTCTCTGTGTCTATCTGTATCTGTCTCTCTGTTTCTGTCTGGCTGCCTCTGTATGTTAGTCTATGTATGTCTGTCTGTTTCTCTCACACATATAAACACACGCACACACTTGTATATATATATATATATATATATACATATATATATATATATATATATATACATATATATAAAGTTTATATTGACACAATTGGATATTGTTATAATAACATATATGCTCCTAGGTCCTCTATTTCCAAATACCTTTCCAATACCATTGTGTGTGTGCGTGCGCGCGTGCGTGCGTGTGTGTGTGTGTGTGTGTGTGTGTGTGTGTGTGTGTGTGTGTGTGTGTGTGTGTGTGTGTGTGTGTGTGTGTGTGTGTGTGTGTGTGTGTTCTCTGACGTGGGCATTTGTCCTATGGGGCTTTGGGAACAGAGTGACGTGAAAGCGGCTGGAAGGGTCTGATGGGAGGAGGGAGGGGAGGTGGAGAAGGGGAAGATGGAGGGAGAGTGGATCAGTAAGTGGTCGAGAGAATGGCAGGTTGGACAAAAGGACACAGAGGGGGGAAAGTTCACAAAAAAAAAAAAAAATGAAAAATTGCACGAACCAAATTCAAAATAGAAAATAAAATGTTTCCAATCGTTGGGAATTTTAGAAACATTGTTTAGAAACCTGCAGAGGAAATACAATAAGAATGGTTTTGTGTTTATCCGAAATGAATGTAGTTCTATTATCTAAAATATATCTCCTATTTACTTAGCCTTTCCGTATCTAATTCAATTGGATTTATATACATATATATATACTATATATATATATATATGTATATATATATATATATATACATATATATATATATATATATATATATATATATATATGTATATGTATATATATATATATATATATATATATGTATATGTATATATATATATATATATGTATATGTATATATATATATATATGTATATGTATATATATATATATATGTATATGTATATGTATATATATATATATATATATATATATGTATATATATATATATATATATGTGTATATATATACATATATATACATATATGTGTATATATATACATATATATACACATATATGATATACATATATATATATATATATATATATATATATATGTTCGTTAAGGTAGGTGGCAGATCTTCCTTAATACATATATAATTAAAGACTTAATACAGAAAGAATTATTCCGACTTAATAAAGAACAAAGATCCACTATTGCAAAGGTTGAATCCTTCAACAAGCTTAATATATATATATATTTATATATATATATATATATATATATATATATATATATATATATACATGTATATATATATATATATACATACATATATATACATGTATATATATATATACATACATGTATATATATACATATATATATACATATATATATACATGTATATATATACATATATATTTACATATATATATATTTACATATAATATATATACACATACATATATATATATATACATATATATATAGATATATATATATACATACACATTTATATGTATATATATATATACACACATACCTATAAATATACACATATATATACACATACATATATATATATACATAGATTTATATATATATACATACATATATATATACATATATATATACATATATACATATACATATATATATATACATATACATATATATATATATACATATATATATACATATACATATATATATATATACATATATATATACATATACATATATATATATATATATATATATATATATATATATATATATATATATATATATATATGTTTGTATATGTTATGCTCACTTGCCTCACGCACACATATATACACACACACAAGCACACAAACATATACACACACGCGCGTGTGCATATACACACATATACACGCACACACACATGCACACACACACAGGCTGAGGAGGAGGTGGAGGAAGAGGAGGAGGAGGAGGAGGAGGAGGAGGAGGAGGAGAAGTAGGAGGGAAAATATAGGAGGAGGAAAAGGTGAAATTGAAGGAGGAGGTAAAATATTGAAGGAGGTGAAAGTGGAGGATGAGGAGGAAGAGAAGGAGGAGGAGGAGGAAGAGGAGGAGGAGAAGTAGGAGAGAAAATATAGGAGGTAAAGGTGAAGCTGGAAGATGAGAAGGAAGAGGAGGAGGAGGGAAACGAGACAGGATGAAGAGTTGAAAGTAGAGGAGGAGAAGGAGGAGGAGAAGTAGGAGGGAAAACATAGGAGGAAAATGTGAAAGTGGTGGATGAGGAGGCAGTGAAGGAGGAGTAGGAGGGAAAATATAGGAAGAGGAAAAGGTGAAAGTGGTGGAGGAGGAAGAGAAGAAGGAGGAGGAGGAGGGAAAACAAGGCAGGATGAAGAGGTGAAATTGGAAGAGGAGGAGGAGGGAAAATATAGGCGGAGGAAAAGATGAAAGTGGGGGGGAGGAGGAGTAGTAGGAAGGAAAATAGAGGAGGAAGAAAAGGTAAAACTGGAGGATGAAGAGGAAGAGAAGGAGGAGGAGGGAAAACAAGACAGAATGAAGAGTTGAAAATGAAGGAGGAGGAGGAAGAGGAGGAAGAGGAGGAAGAGGAGGAAGTGGAGGAGGAGGAGGAAGAGGAGGAGGAAAAGGAACAGGAGGAGGAGGATGAAAAGGATGATGATGCGTTCTTTGTAATGGTGCTAATGTTGTATTCGGTGCAGGTGTTCATGTCGGCTATGGTAGTGGTGATAGCTCAGGTGTTGGTGCTAGAAGTGGTGTTGGTGCAAGCGATGGTGTCGTTTATTTTGGTGCAAATGGTGGCAGGAATAAGCTGATCCTTGGTGACAGAATCATTAGCAATATGCAGGTGCAAGCGATGATGCTGTTTATCTTGGTGCAAGTTAGAAGGAGGGAAAGTGGGAAGATTGGGGCTGATTGGTGGGCTGGATTGGGGAGATTAGTG
>NC_134808.1:26937994-26940494 GCF_046742065.1 Oratosquilla oratoria | reverse complement strand
TCGTCGTCGTCTTCGTCATGGTTCTGCACGTCTCCCCAGTTATATTCTTGTTCTCTTTTTTTCATTATTTCTTGATATTCCCTATTTTCTATCACGTGGACAACTGTGTGTATGTATGTGTGGGTTTGTGTACTTGTGGGTGTGTATGTGTGTATGCGCGTGTGTGCTTGTGTGTGTGTGTGTGCCTGTGTCTCTGTCTGCTCTGTTTCCCTGTGTCTGTCAGTGTCTTTCTGTGGTTGTGTCTGTGTCTGTCACAGTCTGTCTATTTGTCTGACCTTTTCCTTCCAGCTTTCTACATCTCCCTTCTCTTCTTTTTGTGTTTCTTATTTTTTCTTGTTTTACTTTTATTTTCATTGACTTTCATTTTCTTCCAAACTTTCCATCCGCCTCTCTTCCATCAATGTGCCATCAATCTGCATCTTCCGCGTCTACTCTTCTCTCCCTTCTCTCCCTACTCTCTTTCTTATTTGTTTATGCTCACTCTCCCTTTCTTCCCTCTGTCCCTCACCCCTCCTTCCCTTCCTCCTCTCGCTCCTCCCCCGCTTCCTTCTTCTCTTAACCCTCTCTCACTCCTCCCTCCCTTCCTTCTTCTCTTTCCCCTCTTACTCCTCCCTCTCATCCTTCTTCCCTTCCCCTTCTCCCTCCTTTTCCTCTCTCCTTCTCTCCTCCTCCCCTTCCCCCTCTCACTCCCCGTCCTCTCCTCGTTCTCCCTTTCTCTCTTCCTCTCTTCCCCCTCCCTTCTCTCCTTCCCTTCCTCCTCTCGCTCCTCTCCCGCTTCCTTCTTCCCTTAACCCCCTCTCACTCCTCACTCCCCTCCTTCTTCTCTTTCCCCTCTTACTCCTCCCTCCCATCCTTCTTCCCTTCCCCCTCTCCCTCCTTTTCCTCTCTCCTTCTTTCCTCCTCCCCTCCCCCCTCTCGCTCCCCGTCCCCTCCTCGTTTTCCCTTTCTTCCTCTCTTCCCCCTCCCTTCTCTCCTTCCCTTCCTCCTCTTACCCCTCCCTCCTCCTCGTTCTCCCTTACTCTCTTTCTCCATTCCCCCTCTTTGCCTTCATTCCCGCTCTCCTTCTTCCCTTCTCCTTCCCCTCTCACTCCCCCTCCCCTGCTCGTTCTCCCTTTCTCTCTTCCTCCTCCCTTAACCCTCTCTTCCTTCTTGCCCTCTCTTCTCCTCTCTCTTTCCTTCTGCCCTCCTTCCCTCCCCCCTCTCACTCCTCCCTCCCCTCCATGTTCTCCCTTTCTCTCCTCCTCTCTTATCC
The DNA here is from genome assembly GCF_046742065.1 of Oratosquilla oratoria. Classification (NCBI taxonomy): domain Eukaryota; kingdom Metazoa; phylum Arthropoda; class Malacostraca; order Stomatopoda; family Squillidae; genus Oratosquilla; species Oratosquilla oratoria. The sequence goes on along the minus strand of NC_134808.1, from coordinate 26,939,242 downwards.
CTCCCATCCTTCCCTCTTTCCTTCTCTCCCCCTCTCACTCCTCCCCTCCTTCTTCTCTTTCCCCTCTCACTCTTCCTTTCTTCCTTCTTCCCTTCCCCCTCCCTCCCATTCTGTATACTCACACTCCACCTTCCTTTCTTCTCCCCTCCTCCTTCGCTTTCCTTTCTTACTCATCTTTCCTTCTCCCTCTCACTTCTCTCCTCCTCCCTCTCTTCTACCCCTCCCCCTGTCCCCCATCCCTCACCCCCTCTTTCCTCCCCTGTTACTTCTCTCCCTAACTTATCCTTCCCCTCTCCCCTCCCCTCTTACCCCTATCCATCCCCTCTTTCCCCCCTATCCCTCCCTCTCTTCCTCCTTTCCCCCACTCCCTCCCTTCCCCTCACCTTCCGGTTTCTCTCCCCCTATCCCCTCCCCTCCACTCTTCTCCCTCTCCCTCTCCTCTCTCTCCCCCTATCCCCCCTCTCTCTTCCCTTCCCAATCCCTCCCCTCCCCTTACCCTCTGGTCTCTCTTCCTCTCTCCCCTACCCTCTCCCCACTCTCCCTCACCTCCCTCTCCCCCTATCCGTCCCTCTCTTCCTCTCCTTCCCTCTCACTCCCTTCCCCTCATCCTCCGAGCTCTCTCCACCTCTCCCACGCTTCCCCTCATCCTCTGGTCCCTCTTTCCCTCTCCCTTTCCCTCTTCCCCCTCTCCCTCCACTCCCCTCCTCCCTCTTCCTTTTTCCGTTTGATTTCCTCTCCTGACAATCCAGTGGCGCTTTCCCTCTGTCGTATTTCTTTCAAAGTCTATACGTCTCCGTCTTTGTTTGTTTCTTTTTTATTTCTCTATCAACTCCTCTTCTTCCTTCCTCCTCTTCCCGTTTCTCACTCGCATTTTCTCGATTCTCTCTTGTCTCCTCAGTTTATCATGCCTTCTCGCCTCCGACTTTGCTTTTCTCTCTCTCTCTCTCTCTCTCGTTCTGTATCTTGTGCAACCTTGTCTTGGTTCTCTCATTCGCGCTCTATTTGTTCGGTCACTTTATTTATGTGTATGTGTGTGTGATTCACCATGTTTTTGGATCATGTGTGGGGCTTGTGATCAACAGCTATTACCCTCCCGGATGAGAGCTCATATATGACTGATCCATGGGTCATGATGTCACCTTTTACACACCCACGCGCGCGCGTGTGTGTATGTGTCTGTGTGTAGGTGTGTGTGTGTAGGTGTGTGTGTGTGTGTGTATGTGTGTGTGTGTGTGTGTGTGTGTGTGT
>NC_134808.1:26930494-26932994 GCF_046742065.1 Oratosquilla oratoria | reverse complement strand
AAGCTACTTGTATTTACTGAATCATAAGTCAACATAATATCAAAAGAGGAAAATAAGGAAAACTACACGCAATAAATACATGAATAAATAAGTCATTTGTGATTTATAAAAAAATATAAACAAAGAAAACCAAAGGAATAAATATATTAATTGTGAAAAAAATCAGTAAATAATAAACATTCAATGATTTCTTAAAGATGACAATAAACGGCTGCCATAATAAACGAATAGATCAATATTTGGATAGACAAAGAAACAAGAACATAGACATAACCCAGCTAAGTAGATAAACAAATGGCTAAGAAATATATGTATATATATATATATACATATATATATATATATATATATATATATATATATATATATATAATGCATTCATCCGGTCCAAACAAGAATGCAGACATACCCATGTAGGTATATAAACAAACACAAATTTATAAATGGGGAAAAAAGGGTGGGGTGGGGTAAAAAAAAAGCGAAAAAAAAAATGTATTCATTCGCTCCAATCAAGAATATAGACATAACCAACTAAAACGGACAAAGAAAAGTGAAAAAGTGCAACCATCCGCTCGAAACAAGAATATAGACATAACCAGCCACGTAGGTAAACAAACAAAAAAATGGCAAACGCGAAAGATAAAAGAAAAGTTATAATAATTAAAATATGTAATATATATATATATATATATATATATATATATATACATATATATATATATATATATATATATATATACATATATATAAATTACAATATATATATAACAAAGAAAAATTTAAAAATGCAATCATCCCCTGAGGAGCTTACCTAAAGTCCTTGTCACATTATCACAATTCTCGTCAAACGTTGTGAATTTGAAAAATTGCAAGACAACCTCGCCTGCAGTATTCTAGACTTCACTAAGGACAATTCAATATTGTGTCTAACATTCATCTAGCTTTAACTTCTCTTAGTTCGTCACTCAGCTTCTCAACATATGAAGAAAAGGTGATATGACATTTGGAGATAAAAAATAAAAAATTGTAAACGAAGTCGTTTCTACACAAACGAACTCACTTGTGTCGTGATAGTGTGACCGGGGCTTAAGTGAGCCATATCTACATGACTGCTCTCTGTCTCTCCACGATTACTATGACAACAAGCCGGCCAAGGTAAAAGCAACGGCGAAGAGGATAAGATGGTGTTCAGAGGGGATATTGATAATGTATGGACGCCGTTGCCATGACAACCAGACCCTTGTGAGGCCCGTCGTCTCTCAGGGATTGGCTGGTGGTCAGGGCAAATTGTGTCTCGACTCAATATAATCCGTATTGTGTCTCATGACACAGTTTCGTGTCAGAAGGTCGGGGACTTGGGTTGGGGTCGGTAAAGCCCTTTTCACGCTAACAGTTTCAGTTATAATGTAAGTCAATGGAGGCGTCCACACACAACCGCGGAATTTTTCCGTGACTGGGCCTATGCGGTACCGCCACGGTTTCCGCGCGGTTCGAACCACTAGTGTGAGCAGAGCCGTAGAGTTCACCTACTCGATCCTGTTTTTAAACGAACCGATTTCGAAGCTGGATTCGAACCTTGGCAATATGTATCATTCCACCTTTACCAGCTAATTCCTTGCCCCCAGGTATCTCTTGCTGGAGACCCGCGGCCCCCAAGCAGCCGACAACGGCCACTGTACTGGGATCAAAAGGCAACGCAGCATAGAGCAAAGGCAGACTTCCTGTTTCTGAATTGAAGCACAGTTTGAACTTCTGTCTCACTTGAAATGCTTGTAATTGTTCTGTACTACCTCAGCATTTCAAGTGAGAGAGAAGTTCAAACTGTACTTCAGTTCAGCAACAGGAAGTCTGCCTTTGCTCTGTTCTGCGTCGCCTGTGTCGCCTGCGTCGCCTGTGTCACCTGTGTCTCAGTATGCACTTAGGCTAAGACGCTCAGGGAAGAAATACTGTATTATTGTCTAGGGATTATTAGTATGTGGCTTTGTAATTTGAGATGTTTTGTCTTTTCTGCGTGGTGGTTGCATCTGAGCTAGTTTGCTTCAGAAACTAGGTTTAGTTTACGTTGATGCTGTTTTAAGAGTGGTAGATGTAACCTCATTTGCAACATAAACCTACTCTGGATCTTCGTCCTAACGCCACTTGATTCGGGTTAACTGTGGCTCACCGTATTGAACGGGGTTAATACCGCATAAATACGGTGACGACCCTTTGAGCATTATGTTCCTGATATGGGCCACAGGCGATTGCAGCTGCAGAGGGTGGACTCAGGCCTGAAGGCCGTCTCGATGGGCCTTTACCTCCTGAGACCCCAATTCACCTGCTTAATTGCACAGAATTGTCTTTTTTTTTTTTTTTTTAGGAAAATTTATGAAATGCATAACCGTGCTCAAGGGGTTAACCTGTCTAATACTGTGTGCCGCCTCTACTAAAATCATCTAACACTGGCTAACAAGGTCATCATATTAAGACAACAGGGCAAGATTCGCAGTAATGAATTCAG
>NC_134808.1:26892994-26925494 GCF_046742065.1 Oratosquilla oratoria | reverse complement strand
ATATATACATATACAAGTATATATATATATATATATACAAATATACATATATATATATATATAGATATATACATACATTTAAAAATATATATACATATATATACAAATATACATATATATACATATATATACAAATATACATATATATATAGATATATATATATACATATATATATACATATACATATATATATACATATATATATATATACATATATATAGACATACACATAGGTATATATATATACATATATTCTTTCCCTTATACGCCCAGTTTTGTCGTAAATTGAAAAGTCGTCTAGCGAATTCAAGCCCCCCCATACTTCATTTCCCATATCCAATTCCTCCGTTTCACTCCTTTTCGCCCGGCGTGAGTGCCAATAAAGCACGGCTGGAGATATGCTAGAACGAAAGAAACGGGAGGTGAACGAAAAGAAGTGGCGGCGTCAGGTGAGGGGTGAGGGAGCAACGCGTGTTGTCATGGTTACCATGGATGCCATGAGCGACAGAGCCTGAAGTGGCTATGGCGGCAAGAAGGAGATTGGTCCGGTAAAAGCGAGTCAGTTGACCGGTAATGGAAATTGGGGGAGGGGGGAATGGCGGAGAAGAGAGAAGAGGGGGAAAGGGGAGGGTTGATGGGGAGAGGGAGGGGAAAGGGGAGGGTTGATGGGGAGAGGGAGGGAAAAGCGGGGAGGGGAAGGGTGAGAAGGGAAGAGGGAGAGGGGAAGGGTGAAAGAGGGAGAGGGGAAGGGTGAGAGGGGAAGGGCGAGAGGGGAAGAGGAAGAGGGTAGATACCTGAACCTGAAATCGAGAGTAATGCCCTTGCCTACCTTTCCCTTGCATACCATGCCTGGAGCCAGCCTATTCTATTCATCTCTGCCGTGAAGAGATTATGCAGAGGAAGCTCCATATGGACAGACAAAAGAAGGATGTGTATAAAAAACAAGAAAAGAGAGAGAGAGATAGAGAGAGAGAGAGAGAGACTTCTTCGACATGTAAAACGCGTCAGTCTCTTTGTTCCTCTATTTCTCTCTCTTTTCCCCCTATCTGTCTCTGCCTCGTTCTTTTACATTACATCCTCCCCTACCTCTCTATCTCTCTCTCTCTCATTCCTTTCAGTTGTATGTTTGTCAGTTGTATGTGCCTTACTTCCACAGTTTTTCTCTGTCTGTGCGTATGTATATCCATATGTGTGTGTGTGTGTGTGTGTGTGTGTGTGTGTGTGTGTGTGTGTGTGTGTGTGTGTGTGTGTGTGTGTGTGTGTGTGTGTGTGTGTGTGTGTGTGTGTGTGTGTGTGTGTGTGTGTGTGTGTGTGTGTGTGTGTGTGTGTGTGTGTGTGTGTGTGTGTGTGTGTGTGTGTGTGTGTGTGTGTGTGTGTGTGTCCGTCTGTCTGTATCCAACCGTGTCCATCTATCGCCTGTCTGTGCCCTTCTTTTCCGCTCCATGCTACCCATTTAACCTTTTCGCTGTTTCCTCTCTTTCCCCCCCTTCCTCCCTTCCCTTCCCTCTCCTCCCTATTCTCCCTACCCTTCCTCCCTTCCCATCCCCTCCCTACCCTCTTTTCCTTCCCTCCCCTCCCCTCCCTACCCTCCCTTCCTTCCCTCCCTTTCCTCTCTTCCTCCCTCCCTACCTTCTCTCTCCTCCCTCCCGGCCTTCCCCTCCCTCTCTTCCTCCCTCCCTGCACCCCCTTCCCTTTCCTCCCTCCCTACCCTCCCTTCCTGGAGGGAGGGAACTTAGTATTCACTCGTTATCCTCAGATGCCGCCAGGTGATTTTATTCAACAATCAAGGCATCCTGCCCCTCCCCCACACTCCACAAGAAAAGGGTTACGAGTTCACCTCTGTCCTTATTGGGATTTAGTCTCCCCCCTCCCCCTCCCCTTCCCCCCGGTCTGTCGGGGGGCATCGACCCCGATCCCGGAAGCACGTGGGAACCAAATTCCTGTTCCTTGGATGGCAGGGGGAAGGGGAGAAGGGGGGAAGGGGAGAAGGTGAAAGTGGGAAACGGGGAAAGGAGAAAGTGGGGAAAGGGGAAGGAAGGTAGGGAAGGGAAATGGGAAAATAGGGAGGAGAGAAGGGGAAAGGGGATGGGGAAAGGGAAAGGGCGAGAGAAAAAGGGAGAAAGGGATGGGTTGAGGGGAAGTGAAAGGGAAGAGAAAATAATAATGGGAGTGGAAAGGGAAGACGGAGGGAAAAACCTAAGGGAAAGTGAAAAGGAAAGGGAGAAACAATGGAAAAGGAAGAGAAAGAAATGAATAAAAGGGGAAGAAATAGACAAAGAAAAAGAAAAGGGGAAAAGAGAAGGTGGGGGGAAGGGGAATGAGAGGAGGAGGGAGGGGATGAGGAAGGAAGAGGGGCTGGAAGAGGGGGTGGGAGAGGTGAGTGGTGAGGAGGGGAATAAAAACGATTAAGCCCAGAGAGAGAAAGGAATAAGATAGAAACAAATGGAATGGAGGAATGGAATGGGAAAATGGGACAGGGACGGATGGAAGAGTCGAAGGAAGTAGCACAAAGAAGAAAAAGGAGAAGGAGAAGAAGAAGAAGAAGAAGAAGAAACAGAGGAAGAAGAATAAGAAGAAACAGAGGAAGAAGACGAAGAAGAAGAAACAGAGGAAGAAGAAAAGGAAGAAGAAGAAGAAATAGAAAAAGCAGAAGAAGAAGAAGAAGAAGAAGAGGAAGAAGAAATAGAAAAGGCAGAAAAAGAAAAAAATAGAAAAAAGAAGAAAACATAAAAAAGAAGAAATAAAAAAGAAGAAGAAATAGAAAAAGAAGAAAAAATAGAAAAGTAGAAGCAATAGAAAAACAAGAAGAAAAAGAAAAAGAAAAAATAGAAGAAATAGAAAAAGAAGAAGAAATAGAAAAGAAGAAGAAAAAGAAAAAGCAATAGAAAAGGAAGAAGAAATAGAAAAAGAAGAAAAATAAAAAGAAGAAATAGAAATAGAAGAAGAAATAAAAAAAGAGGAAGAAATAGAAAAAGAAGAAGATATAGAAAAAGAAGAATAGAAAAAGAAGAAGAAATAGAAAAAGAAGAAGAAGAAATAGAAAAAGAAGAAGAAGAAATAGAAAAAGAAGAAGAAATAGAAAAAGAAGAAGAAGAAGCAATAGAAAAAGAAGAAGAAGAAATAGAAAATGAAGAAGAAAAAGAAGCAATAGAAAAAGAAGAAATACAAAAAGAAGAAGAAATAGAAAAAGAAGAAGAAATAGAAATAGAAGAAGAAATAGAAATAGAAGAAGAAAAAGAAATAGAAGAAGAAAAAGAAATAGAAGAAGAAAAAGAAATAGAAGAAGAAGAAAAAGAAATAGAAGAAGAAGAAGAAGAGGAAATAGAAGAAAAAGAAATAGAAGAAGAAGAAGAAGAAGAATAAGAAGAACAAGAAGAAGAAGAAGAAGAAGAAGAAGAAGAAGAAGAAAAAGAAGAACAAGTAGAAAAACAAGAACAAGAACAAGAACAAGAACAAGAACAAGAACAAGAAAATGAAGAAGAAAAAGAAGAAAAAGAAGAAGAAGAAGAAGAAGAAGAAGAAGAAGAAGAAGAAGAAGAAGAAGAAGAAGAAGAAGAAGAAGAAGAAGAAGAAGAAGAAGAAGAAGAAGAAGAAGAAGAAGAAGAAGAAGAAGAAGAAGAAGAAGAAGAAGAAGAAGAAGAAGAAGAAGAAGAAGAAGAAGAAGAAGAAGAAGAAGAAGAAGAAGAAAGAAGAAAGAAGAAGAAGAAGAAGAAATCTTGCAACCGAGACGGAAGTAATTGGGAAACATCTCGAGGCTCTAAAAGTAAATTGAAAACACGTTTGAAAGACGAGCGGCGGCGAGTAAGCAGCGGAGATATCACGCGTCTCCAGTTGTCCCTCCGCTTTTCTCTCGCTCCAGGGGTCATTCGTCCTGGGGGGTCAAGTGTCCGCGTGTCAAATGTCCTGGGACCGGAGCCCCTGCGTCTACTGCCCAGAAACACAGTCCAGAAGGTCCCAGAAGAGACTACATTGTCTGGGATAACCAACCCTAACTTAAGTAAACGTAATCTAAACTTGCTGAACCAAACCTAACCTTGCCCGGGACCCACTCAGAAAATAACGATCAAATTAATTTCCTATGCAGTGGAGAGAGCGAGAGAAAGAGAAAGATGCAGAGAGAGAGAGAGAGAGAGAGAGAGAGAGAGAGAGAGAGAGAGAGAGAGAGAGAGAGAGAGAGAGAGAGAGAGAGAGAGAGAGAGAGAGAGAGAGAGAGAGAGAGAGAGAGAGAGAGAGAGAGAGAGAGAGAGAGAGAGAGAGAGAGAGAGAGAGAGAGAGAGAGAGAGAGAGGGAGAGAGGGAGAGGGAGGATGACGCTGTAGAAACGTAACATTTGGGAGTGGGTGATTAATGATTCGACTTCGAATTGGGAGAAGCAGAAATTGGTTTATGATGGCCAAGCTGCTAGCGCTGGTGATGATGGAAGTCAGTGGTGATGATGTCAGTGATGATGTCGGTGGTGGTGGTAATAGTAGTGATGTTGGTGATGAGGGATGTCGGTGGTGATGGTGGTGGTGAGGGATGTCGGTGGTGATGGTGGTGATAATTGTGGAAGTGGTGGTGGTGATGAGGGATGTTAGTGGTTATGGTGGTAATGGTGGTGGTGATAGTGGTGATAAGGGATGTCGGTAGTGATGGTGGTGGTAGTGGAGGTGATGTTAGTGGTGATGGTGGTAATACTGGTATTTAGTGTTGGCAATGGTTATGTTGGTCATGATGACAACAATGGTGACAAATTTATTCTCCCCAAAACCGGCCAATTCTAAGGAGGTGGTGGGGGAGGGGGAGGAAGGAGGGAGAGTTGAAGAGAGAGTTGGAGGAGGAGGGGTAGTTGGAAGGAGGAGTTGGAGTGGGGAGTTGTTGCTGTAGTTGGAGTTGGAGGGGGAATTGGAAGGGAATAGGGGAGTTGTAAGGTGATGGAGAGTTGGAAGGGGAAGGGAAAGGGAAGGGGAGAGGGGGAGGGAGGAGGAGGGGAAACGGGAAGGCAAAGGGAAGGGAAAGGGGAGGGAGTGTTGTAGTTAGAGGGGAAATTGGAGAGGGATTGGGGAGTTGGAGGGGGAGTTAGAGGGGGATAGGAGAGTTTGTGGGGGAGGGAGAAAGGGGATTGGATGGGGAAGGGGAGAGGGAAGGGGAAGGGGAGGTGAAGGGGGAGTTGTGGTTGGAGTGGTAGTTAGAGGGGTAGTTGGGGAGGGGTAGAGGAGTTGGAGGGGGAGTTGGAGAGGGAGTTGGGGAGGAGTAAATGAGTTGGAGGGAGTTGGGGAGGGGACGTGGCCTCAGGACCCCTCCAACACTCACCGCCAGCCAGAACAAAGCCTATAACGCACACCACAAGACCTAAGCTGTTATTTGTTAGTGTCGTTGACTACAAAAGTGGTCAATGCTGAACAGGCCGCCGTCTGTCAGATCACAAAGTTAAAATTCAATTACCTAATTGGATTCGACCGCAAAAGACAGGTTAGTCCCCGAGGATAGAAACGCTGGTAAACTAGAACCCATAGCAACAACAGCAATTGGATTTGCTGTCAAGAACGACATTGATTTGTAGTTCTACATGGGTGCTGTGGGATGAAATACGAAATGTATAAATGAAACAGGTTTCGTGGAAAAGGGAAGAGGGGAATGGAGGGAAGGGAGGGAAGGGAGGTAAGGGAAGGGAGGGAAGGGAAGGGAAGGGAAGGGAAGGGAGGGGAGGGAAGGAAGGGGAGGGAAGGGAGGGGAGGAATGGAGGGAAAGGATGGAGGGAGGGGAGGGAGAGAGGGAGGGAGGGAAGTAGGGAAGGAGAGGGAAAGGAGGGAGGGGAGGGGGGGAAGGGAGGGGATGGAGGTAAGGAAAGGAGGGAAGGAGGGGGAAGGAAGTGAGGGAGGGAAGGGAGAGAGGGAGGGAGGGAGGGAAAGGAGGGAGGGAAAGGAGGAAGGAAAGGGAGGGGGGGAAGGGAGAGATAGAGAAACAGAGAGACAGAGAGACAAACACGCACGCACGCACGCACGCACACACACACACACACACACACACACACACACACACACACCACACACACACACACACACACACACACACACAGAGAGAGAGAGAGAGAGAGAGAGAGAGAGAGAGAGAGAGAGAGAGAGAGAGAGAGAGAGAGAGAGAGAGAGAGAGAGAGAGAGAGAGAGAGAGAGAGCAAACGGAAACAGCCAGATAGAAAATAAACGAAAAATAAAAATCAAATACATCACTGAAACGAAAGAGTGAATGAGCCAAATCGCCCCATACGCTCTACCTTCCTGCCGTAATTGTTTACATTTCTGGCCGCTTGCGTGTGCGCGCGCGCATTAGACCTCCTCTCGCCTCCCCTCTAACCCCTTCCCCTCTGCTCTCTACCCCTCCCCTCCCCTCCCTTCTACTCCTCTTCCGTCTACATCCTCTTCCTCCCTCTACCCTCCCAATTAACCCCTTCCCCCCTCTCCCGTCACCTCTCCTCCTCTACCGGTTACCTCCTCCTCCTCCCTCGCTCTCCCCTCTACCCTCCCCTTCACTCTCCCCTCCACTCTACCCCTTCTCCCATCCTCTCTACCTCCTCCCCTCCCCTTTACTCCTCTCCCGTCTACCTCCTCCTCCTTTCCCCCTTCTCTCCCCTCCCCTCCCAGCCCTTCTCTTCTCTACCCTCTCCACTCTACACCCTCTCCCCTCCCCTTTACTCCTCTCTTGTCTACCTCCTCCTCCTCTTCCTCCTCCTCCTACCTCTCTCCCCTATACCCCCTCTCCCTTCTCTACCCCCTTTCCCCTCTACCCTCTCCTCTACCCCCTCCCCCTTCCCACTACCCCTTCTCATCCCTCTACACTCCCCCTCCCTCTCCCCCTTCCCTCTACATCCTTCCCCCTCATCCCTCTCCATCCCCCTACTCCTATCCCCCCTTTATCCGTTCGTTAACAATGGACCACAGACAAATCACCAACAATTTCTATCGCTAAAGTTTTGCCAATGAGCCTAAATATGCAACCCGAGTGTGTTTGCATGGAGGTTGGGGGGAGGGGGGCGGCTTTGACGGCCGTGGAAGGGGAGAGGCGGATGATGGAGGGGGAGAGGGGAATGAAGGAGGGGAGAGGGGAGTGTTGGAAAGGGGAGCGGAGGATGATAAGGGGGCGAGGGAAGTGATGGAGGGGGAGAGGGGAGTGATGGAGGGGGAGAGCAGGGTTGTGGAGGGTGGTTGATAGAGGGGGAGAAGGGCGTGATGGAAGGGAAGAGGGGCGTGATGGAAGGGGAAGAAGGGCGTGATGGAGGGGGAGAGAGGAGAGATGGAGGGGGAAAGGGGAGAGATGGAGGGCGAGAGGGGAGAGATGGAGGGGGAGAGGGTAGTGATGGAGGTGGAGAAGGGCGTGATGGAGGGGAAAAGGGGAATGATGGAGGGAGAGAGAAGGGTGATGGAAAGGGGAGCGGGGAGAGGAAGTGGTGGAGGGGAGGACGAGACCGGTGACTAAGAGGCCAGATGGAGGAGCAGTAGGAGGTGGAGAAGGAAAAGGAGGAGGTGGGAATGGAGGTGAATGTGGTGGTAGTGGTGATAATGTTGGTGGTAATCGTGATGGTGGTAGTGGTGGTGGTGGATAATGATGTTGGTGGTGGTAGTGATGGTGGTAGTAATGATGGTGGTGGAAGTATTGGTAGTTGTGGTGGTAGTGTTGGTGGTGGTAGTGTTGGTGGTGGTGGTGGTGGTGATGTTGGAGGTGCTGTTGGTGTTCTTAGTGGTGGTGTTGGTGTTGGTGGTGGTGGTAGTATTGGTGTTGCTGGTGGTGTTGGCGTTGTTGGTGGTGGTGTTAGTGGAGGTAATGTAGACAATTTGGTGAGGCACCTTCCTTGCCTTCCCTTCCCCCTCTCCCCCTAACCTTTCCCCTCTCCCTCCCGCCTCCCCCTCTCCCCCAGCCTCCCCCTAAATTGTCTCTCCCTCCCCACTCATGAGGCGGATTGGGATCCGGGCATCATTAAGTTCAATTTCATCATATTTTCTTGTTTTGAATTTCTTTTCGTGTTACTCAAGTCTCTTCTCCTCCTTCCCTTCCTTTTCTACTCCTTCCTCCTCACACTTCCCTCCATCCCCATAACAACAACAATCCTCTCTCTCTCTCTCTCGCTCCCTCTCTCTCTCTCTCTCTCTCTCTCTCTCTCTCTCTCTCTCTCTCTCTCTCTCTCTCTCTCTCTCTCTCTCTCTCTCTCTCTCTCTCTCATTCTCTCGCCCTCCCCTTCCTTCTCTCCCTCTCTCCCTCCTTCTTTCCCTCCCTTCTCTCCCTCCTTCTTTCTTTCCTTTTGTCCCTCCGTCCCTCTCTCTCTGTGTCTCTTACTCGCTGTCGCGCGGATCTGCCTATTTGTCTGTCTCACATTTTTTCTTATAATTTCTTTTTATCATTTCGCTAAGTCCTTTGTTCCAAAGTGCTGATAAGAACAATAGTGGCAGGCGTCAAGAGTCCAAAGAAAATGTAACCAGCAACGCACCGAAGTAGAAAAAACAAAATAAAACGAAAATAAAACCAAGCAAAACAAATGAACAATGAGCGAAATTCATTTGACAAATTGGCGACAGCGAACCGCGATATTTACCAAAATCGCAAAATTTTCATGGGACGCGAATACCTCCGATATCGCAATATTCCGCGATCGCAAACTTTCGAAGTCATATTAGAACGTCATCAAAGGACCGAACAAAGAAAAAAGAAAGAAAAAAAAAACAGGGGGAGGGAGGTAGGCCGAGACGCGAGATATAAAACTCGTAAATAATTGCAGATGCAAACTGCGGTTGCGATGATAAAAGTGGCATCGACTAGTGGCGTGAGCGGGAAATCGGTCCGCAAAGTATCAAACACTTTTTCTAAGTCTCCGATGGCTTAGAACGCTGACCTGAATAAGTGATCATAATGACTGCGGGTCGAGTGTCATGAATAATTATAATCAATCAAGTTGCTCTGAGAGAGAGAGAGAGAGAGAGACAGAGGGGGGGAAAGGGAAAGATAGCAATAAAAAGCGAGAGAGAGAATGAGATAGAAACTCTTGAGAAAAAGGAGAATCATTAATAAAGCAACATCTCTATTCGGCTGGGGATGTTGCCGCTCAAAAAATCTCCCTTTTTTTAAGATCAGGACACTCATTTCCATAAAAAGAAGAGTGCTAATACTTTGAACTTCTACTCTCTCTTTCCTTGACCACCTCTAACACTCCCCCTACCTCTACGGTGTGATAATGTCCGACATGAACAGAAGCTCTCTCTCTCTCTCTCTCTCGCTCTCTTCCTACCTCAACGGTGGGATAATGTCCGATATGGGCAGAAGCTCTCTCTCTCTCTCTCTCTCTCTCTCTCTCTCTCGCTCTCTCCCTACCTCTACGGTGGGATAATGTCCGATATGGGCAGAAGCTCTCTCTCTCTCTCTCTCTCTCTCTCTCTCTCTCTCTCTCTCTCTCTCTCTCTCTCTCTCTCTCTCCCTATCTCTACGGCGCGATAATGTCCGAAATGGACAGAATATCTCTACGGTGGGGTAATGTCCGACATAGACAGAAGCGCTCGTGATAGCGAGCGAACTACAACACTTATTTCTCTTCAGTATGTCTGCTGACAACTTGCTTATCTCCAACACCACCCTTCCGGTAAAGGGGTCATCACACTGGGCTATTTTTCCTTCAACCTCCGATGGGTCGACAATACATCCCACCTCCAGCTCTTTTTTCGCCGTAAAACCACCAATGGTAAAATATTTTGTTTCCTCAACAAAAATACATAGAATGTCATTTGATATTATCCTGGAGGAAAATATTTTTCATTCAGCATATTAGATTCCTTCCGGAAAGATTAGGACTGCAGATCTGTTTAAAAAAAGTCGGAGGAAAAATAGTCCAGAGTGATAACTTCTTAAGATAAAAATAAACATTACAACAGTTTCCGTGGATACAAGAGGATGTAAAAAAAAAATGGAAATTATACAAAATTTGCATATTTCCTTAAAAAATAATATCACGGTAGTTGTACTACAAGTCGTTTATTCATGACATGTCCGTAATGTCTTTGGTACATTCTGCATATGTTTAACAAAATTAACAATATTTAACTTCCTCTTACATTCATTCATTCTCTCTCTCTCACCACTCTCCTCTCTCATTTCATTCTCTCTCTCCTCTCTCTCTTACCAATCAGTTATGAATCCACTTGGAAAAAAATATTAATAATCCTGCCACTCAGCTTTGAACTTGATCTCCTTTGGGAATTCAATTTGCATACTGAGTGTTTTGTTTCGCGTTGTCTATTTTTCGCGCCTCTGTTTATCGCGATATTTTCTGCTCATTTCCCGACTCAGCTCCAAAGTAAACAAAGGCATTTTCGCGACTCCGTTTCTTATTCCTGAACGCATATACGAAGCCAAATCAACACTCTTAAGCATTTCAAATTCCATTATGACATTTTCATTCTAATTCTTATTTGCATTGTGTCAACCACATGCCAAGGCCAAGGTGTGTGTGTGTGTGTGTGTGTGTGTGTGTGTGTGTGTGTGTGTGTGTGTGTGTGTGTGTGTGTGTGTGTGTGTGTGTGTGTGTGTGCGCGCGTATGTATATGTTTGTGCGATTCACCACAATGATCTTGGATCACATGTTGGACTCGTGACGGACAGCTATTTCCCTCTCAGAAGAGAGCTCAGAGCTCATATATGACCGATCTATGGGTGATGCTGTAACCTTAAAACCACACCCACCCAACTCCCCGCCCACGAGAGTTGGAGTAACGACTTGTACCCCAGCGATACTGAAATAATTTCAGCCCTGGGCGGGATTCGAATCCGGACCGCCGTAGTGGCGGCTGCGAACGCCACTGCGCCATCAAGTAGTGTGTGTGTGTGTGTGTGTGTGTGTGTGTGTGTGTGTGTGTGTGTGTGTGTGTGTGTGTGTGTGTGTGTGTGTGTGTGTGTGTGTGTGTGTGTGTGTGTGTGTGTGTGTGTGTGTGTGTGTGTGTGTGTGTGTGTGTGTGTGTCAGTGCGATTCACAATGATCTTGGATCACGTATTGGACTCGTGATCGACCAGTTATTGCCCTCCCCAATGAGAGCTTAGAACTTGTATATGACCGATCTATGGGTAATGCTGTGACTTTACACGCACACACACACACATCCAACTCCCCACCCACGACAGTTGGAGTAACAGCTACCAGGGCAGAGATATTGAATTATTTCAGCCCAGGAGAGGAAAGAGAAAGAGAGACGGAGAGAGAAGGAGAGAAAATGGGAGATAAAGGTTTTTGCACCTGGAGGTACATAATTATTGCCCAAGACCCCATGAATAGATGTATCAATTTCGATAAGTGTTAATGTAAGCTTAAGATGTATATTATATATATATATATATATATATATATATATATATATATATATATATATATATATGCATATCATATATGTATATGTATATATATACATATATGTATATATATATATATACATATGTACATATATATATACATATATGTATATATATATATACATATATGTATATATATATAAATATATATATATATATATATATATATATATATATATATATATATTATATGCATAATGTTGGCATTGACCTCATCCTCGGCAGCGCTAACAGGTCGGACGTCTGGATGTTCAAACTAGGGTTCATATCTTTGATTAATAGTGCTTCTAAGATGGGGAGGCGACGGGTATCTTGGCATGTCGTTATGATGTTCGTATTTTTTACCATTATTTCTCTTGTGAGGGTTGTTTGATGTTCCTGTCTTCAATGGTTTTTGGGGACTCCAGATGTGAGATGGTAAGATATGCGTCTGCTTAGCTTAGTCGTGGTCATGCCGATATAGGTAGAAGGTAGGGCTTCACAGTTCCCAAGTGCAAATAAATCTATATACGACATGTGATCGTTGGATTGGTTCTTTTTTAACGTTAGGGCTGTTACGCAATAGTAAGTGGCTATTTTTTTCTTTTGTAATAAATTGTGATGTTTAATGTTTTTCTGGGTTTGTTGTTTTTACGTTTTTTCTTACAATATGTTTCATTATTCTCTCTTCTTCTTTGTATGCCGAAGAGAAGTATGCCCTACATTATATTTTAATTTCATCCTTTTCTCAATTTTTTCTTGCTTTGCTTTGTGCTTATGGTTGATTATTTTCTTAGTGATTTCATATATATTTTCTTTGGTGAACCCGTTGTTTAATAGAACAAGTGAAGACCTTTTTATTTCTGTATGAACTTGTTCCCTTATGTTGCAATGGGTGAGTGCTCTACGTATGTATGCGCTAATGGCAGAGTCTTTGTATCTTTGTGGGCACTCGCTTTTTCCGTATAAACAGCGTCCGGGGTTTGTTGGTTTTACAATAATAATGTAGCAGTTTAAACCTAAATTCAACAATTCTTCTTGGTTTGGGGTAATTAGATACAGAGCTCGATGAGCTCCGAATACAATACCGCCAGGCTGAGCATAAATGGGCAAATATTAATATCAACCCAACTCTAAGAGAGACTATTGACAGAGCATTCCTAGATATGATGGAACAACATCGGAACTCTGTCATCAGATCAAACCAAAAAAGTTAACTAATCTACACAGAGGCTAAATCAAACACTTACGCCCAATCAAAGGGTACATCAACTTAACAGATAAGACCCATACCCCAGACCAAGAATTGTTGAATTTGGGTTTGAACTGCCACCTTATGTCTAAACCAAAAAAACATCGGAAGAAGAGTGGAATGTGAAATCCTCGATGACATAGAAAACTTATCTAAAAGAGGCGAAGTACATGTAAAACCAATTTTCAGACAATAAATTGTCACTGAAGCATCTAAAGAGGAAATTTCAACAGTAAGATAATGGAACACAGACACATCAATGGAGCAAAACAATTAGAGGCAGACCCTAACATCACTATAAGAAAAGCGGACAAAGCTGCCTCTTATGTTCTCATGAATACCTCAGAATATATGGATAAAATAGATACCATCCTTAAAGATGAAACAAAGTTTAAAAAGATAACAAAGGACTCCACGGAGGCCCTAAAGAAGAAACTAAATAAACTAATATCGATAAATAACGCCGCAACCAACACCATCAAATTTACTAAGTTGACGGGAGACTATAGTATGGGATACTGTTATGGGAATGTAAAAACTCACAAACCAGGTAACAAGCTCAGACCCATCATATCTCAAATCCCATCCCTACAACATAGCTAAACAACTGTGCGCCATACTGACCCCATACGTCCCTGCTACCTACAACTTGAAGTCCACAACCGACTTTTTGGATATCCTAAATGCATAGCTTCGTTGGACGCAGAAAAGCTATTCACACACATTCCAATTGATCGTACTATTAACTACATAAATGACCATGTTTACCATACCGACAGTATTCCCAACATAGCCGTCCCAGAATCCACACTCCGTGGCATGCTAATGTGTTGCACAAAAGAGGGACCCTTTACCTGCCCACGCGGAGAAAAATACCAACAAGTTGATGGAGTCGCTATGGGTTCTCCACTTTAAGTCCTATTTGCAAACTTTCATATGGGTTGCATTGAGGAAAAAGTGTATAAAATCGAAAAACCTAAAATCTACTGCTGCTACATTGACGACATCTTCATAGAAACTACATGTAGTGAAGATATTGAAGTACTGAAAAATTGCCTCCAATACAATTTACAGTTGAGAACAGCATAGAAGGATCCATGCCTTTTTCAGATATATTCGTTAAACAAAAACAAGATAATTTCCCGAGTAGTGTACACGTAAAACCCACAAACCCCGGACACTGTTTATACGGAAAAAGCGAGTGCCCACAAAGATACAAAGACTCTACCATTAGCGCATACATACGTAGAGCACTCACCCATTGCAGCACATGGGAACAAGTTCACACAGAAATAAAAAGGTCTACACTAGTCGTATTAGATAACGGGTTCACCAAACAAAATATAGATGAAGTTACTAAGGAAATAATCGACCATAATGCACAAAGCAAAGAAAGAAAAACCTGAGAAAAAGGATGAAATTGAAACATACTATAGGGCATACTTCTCTTCAGCATACCAAAAAAAGAGAAAATAATTTAAACAAATTGTAGTTAAAAACGTAAAACCAATAAACCCAGAAAAACATTAAACATCACAATTTATTACAAAAGAAAAAAAATAGCCACTTACTATCACGTAACAGCCCTAACGTCAAAAAAGAACCAATCCAACGGTCGCATGTCGTACATAGATTTATTTGCACACTTGGGAACTGTGAAGCCTTACATTCTACTTATATTGGCATGACTACGACTAAACTAAGCAGACGCGTAACTTACCGTCTCGCATCTGGAGTTCCCAAAAACCATAGAAGACAGGAACATCAAAGAACCCTCACAAGAGAAATAATGGTTAAAAATACAAACATCATAACAACATGCTAAGATACCCGTCGCCTCCTCATCTTAGAAGCACTATTAATCAAAGATATGAACCCTAGTTTGAACATCCAGACGTCCGACCTGTTAGCGCTATCGAGCATGAAGAGGACAAAGCCAACACGAGCACAGGGAGAGATCACCCGATCGGACGAATCAATCAACACTAAGAACGAGTACACAACACAGCTAGTCCAGCCCTTAAATACCATTCATCTGACATTTTTAGTTCAGTAGCAACTCTAACATAGAGAGAGCCACTATACTAAGCCACTGAAGAAGAGTCATGAGACTCGAAATTGCGATTTGTCAGCAGGGGTGACCACCTACGGAGAAATCTTCTCAGATCTCAATAGAGACAATAAGACCACGTTAAGACAGAAAGAGAATGTCTTAAAGAAGAAGAAGAAAAAATGATATTATATATATATATATATATATATATATATATACATATATATATATAAACATATATATATATATATATATATATACATATATATATATAAACATATATATATGGCACACTAATAAATGAAACACCTTTAATAGCATATCCTCCATTACACATGGTTATATTCATAATAACCGTGTGGGTGATTTCATTTCTCTTTCAGAACTTTTTTGGGCTCCACGAAGGGCCTTTGTCTCGCTTCAGCTTCACAAAGACGAGGAGTCTTCCTTCATTGTGGAGGAAAACAAGAGGTCCTCCCTAGCCCCCACCACCCGCCTCGAAGGAACATTTCAGGAGAGTCCGACTCCGGTGACGTAACGATTCCTTCGCCGGAGGTAATGGGATATAAAGGAGAAGTCTCAAAGGGACGGATGAGGGGAAGGTTCCCAGGAACCTCGGGTTTCTGGGTTTTTGGGGTCCTGGGTCTGGTGTTTAGAGGTCTCGAGTTCGAAGTCCCGGGGTCTCGATTTGCCGGGTCTCGATTTGCCGGGGTCTCGAGTTCTCGGCCTCCCAAGTTCTCGGTTCTCGGGTTCCCGGGTCCCGAGTTCCCGGGGTCCCGAGTTCTCGGGTCTCGAGTTCTCGGGTCCCAAGTTTCAAGGTTCTTGATAGGTTCCCGAGTTCCCGGGGTCCAGTGTTCCAGGTGTTTCGAGTTCCTGGGATCTCAAGTTCTCGGGTCTCGATTTCCCGGGGACTTGAGTTCCCGGGGTCTCGAGTTCCCGGGGTCTCGAGTTCCCGGGCTCCCGAGTTCTCGGAGTCCCGAGTTCTCGGAGTCCCGAGTTCTCGGGTTCTCAATTTTCCGGGTCCCAAGTTCCCGAGGTCCCAATTTCCCGGGTCCCGAGTTCTCGGGGGTCTCGAGTTCTCTGGGCCTCGAGTTTCCGAGACCCCACCAGCACTTTATTGGCTTTGTTTTGGCTAACGATGAGCGTTTTTTTTTTTTTATCGCTTGGCGGGAATTTTTAATAAAGTAATGACCTTTCAATATGACATCGTTAGAATATTGGATTAATCTATCAGGGAAAGCTTATGAACAGGGACAATTTGAGTACACACACACCTGAATACATACACATATATGTATATATCTATATGTACATAGGCATGTACGCACATACACATGCATATTCATGTGCTTTTTCAGCCAATCATAAGCCATTTCACGCAAAAGTTTTTCTGACTGCGGAATGTGAGCAAGATTGTGGCCTTCTCCCCTCCCCTTCCCTCCCTCTCCCCCTCCCCCTCCCCCTTCCCGCCCTCCCTCCTCCTTCCCCTCCTCTTCCTTCTCTCCTTCCACCTTCCTCTCCCCTCTCCCTTCATTGGCCCTTTCACCTTCACTCTCCCCATCTGCCTCCTTCTCTCTCCTCGATTTAGCCTTTCTTCTATCATCCCATATCTCTTTCCTCCCCGTTTCCTCTCCCTCCTTCTTCCCTTCCCATTCTCCATCTCTCTACCCTTCTCTTTTCCTTCCCTTTTCCTCCCTTCACCACGCCCCTTCCCCTTCCCATCTCCTTTCGCTTTCTCTTCCATTTCCTCGTCCCGATTCCATCTACCTTCCTTGGCCTCTTCATTCCTCTTCCCTCCCTTCTTCCCCACCCCTCTTCTCTTCCATATGCCCTCCTATTTCCTCTCCCTCTTCCCTTCCCCTTATCTCTTACCTTTATCCTCCCCTTCCGCTTTCTCTTCCCTTTCCTCATTCAGATTCACTTCCCTTCGCCTTTTCCTTCATTCCTTCCTCTCCCCTCCCTTCCCCCTTCTCCCCCTCTCCTCCCTATTACTCTCCCTTTTCCTCTTCCTCTTACCTTCTCCTTACTTCTTTACTTCCTTTCCCTTCCCTTCCCTTTCGCTTCCTCTTTCCTTGTCCTTTCCATTCCGTTTTCTCTTCCCTTTCCCTTTCCTCGTCCCAATTCCATTTACCTTCCTTCGCCTCTTCTCCTCTTCCTCTCCCCTCCCGCATCATCCCTCTCCCATCCTCCCTCCTCCCTCCTCCCTCCCCCCTCTCCCCTCACTAAAAGGTTCCATCTCGCACCTCCGAGGCAATTCGCACAAACGGAAGAAAATTCCTAGAAGGGAGGAGGAGGAGGAGGAAGAGGGGAAGAAAGGAGGTAGGGGAAGACAAGGAGAAGAAAGGAGGAGGAATAAAAGGGGGGAAGATGGAGAGGAAAACAAAGGTGTAGAAAACAAGGAATAGGAATATGAAGATGATAATGATAAAGAAAAATAAGAAAAATAGGAAGAAGATGAAGAATAGGAAGAAAAGAAAGAAGGATGAAAGGGAGGAGTAGGAGTAGGAAGAAAAGGAAGAGAGGGAGGAGGAGGAGAAGGAAGGAGGAGGAGAAGGAAGGAGGAAGAGGAGGAGGAGGAGGAGGAGGAGGGAGATGGAGAGGAAAATAAAGGTGTAGAAGACGAGGAACAGGAATATGAAGAAGAATAGGAAGAAAAGAAAAAATTATGAAAGGGAGGAGTAGGAGTAGGAGGAAGAGGGGTAGGGGAAGGAGGATGATAAAGAGAAGGGAGAGGAAAATTAAGGTGTAGAAGACGAGGAACAGAAACATGAAGATGTAAATGAAGAATAATAGTAAGAAAACAAGGAAGGATGAAAGGGAGTAGTAGTAGGAAGAAGAGGGGGAGGGGAAGGAGGAGGAGAGGAAGAGGGGGGAGAGGAAGGAAGAGGAGGAGGAGGAATAGGAGGAGGAGGCGGAGGCGGAGGAGCCGGTGGAGGAGGAGGAGGAGGAAGAGCAAGAGTAGCTTAATCCTTAAATGCCCAAAGGGATAATTGGGTCATTTTTAATTATTTTATCCTGGTTGACGCCAGACGATTTTGGTCCACTTAAAGTAACGTTCGGACAACACAGTTACACACACGCGCACACACGCGCACACACACACACACACACACACACACACACACACACACACACACACACACACACACACACACACACACAGAGAGAGAGAGAGAGAGAGAGAGAGAGAGAGAGAGAGAGAGAGAGAGAGAAATGCACAATATCTTGTTTGTGTTATGAACTAATATATATATCAATAATAGGTTAAGTACCACAACAGCCTTGTAAGGACCAATAGGTCTGATGTTGTTTGTCTGTCCATGTAAGCCGCTTCATCAATTGGCCACCAGAAGGATTACCCCGACCACCACCAGGCGATCTTATTCAGGTCGAGACGAACTCCCCTTGCTCCTGCCCGAGGCAGCAGAGGGCTAATAGGTTGTTAAGGCTGCCAGGTGCGGGTAGGGGTGGAGAGGAGGGAGAAGGGGAGAGAGGGGGAAAGAAGGGGAGAGAGGGGGAAAGAAGGGGAGAGGGGGGAGAGGGAGAGGAAGAGTAGAGAGCGAGAGAGGAGGAAAGGTGAGGGGAATCGGGCCTGAGAGGGGGAGAGAGGGAAGAGAGAGAGAAGGAGTAGAGAGGGAGAGAGGAAGAAAGGTGAGAGGAATTGGGGCAGAGAGAAGGAAAGGGGAGAGAAAAGAAAAAAGGGAGAGAGACAAAGGAAGGGGGAGAGAAGGGAGATGAAGAGAAGGGAGAGGGCGAGAGGGGGTAGCAGAAAAGGAGTAGAGAGGGAGAGAGGAGGGAAGGTGAAAGGAATTGGGGAAAAAGAAGGAAGGGGGAAAGACAAGGAAGAGGGAGAGAAGAAGGAAGGTGCATAGTAGGGGAGAGGGAGGAGAGGGTAGAAGGATAGAGGTGGAGTAGAGAAGGAGGAGTAGAGAGGCGAGAGAGGAGAAAAGGTAAGAGGAATCGGGGAAGAGAGAAGAAAAGGAGAGAAAAGAAGAAAGAGAGGAGAGACGGAGAGGGAGCGAAGAAGGAGGGGGAGAGAATAAGGAGGGGGAGAGAAGAAGAAATGGGGGAGAAATAGGCTAGGGTGAGGAAGAAGGAAGGGGTGAGGGAGAAGGAAGGGAGTGGGTGAGAGGAATGGGGGTGGGAGAAGGAAGGTAAACAGAAGGAGAGGGATTGAGAGAAAGAGTGGGGTGATGGATAACGAAGAAGTGGAGGAGAGGGGAGGAGGAGGAGAGAAAAGGGGGAGGAGGAAGGGGGGGAGGGTGAAGGGGGAGAGGGGGAGAGGGGAAGAGGGGGAGAGGAGGGAGCGCAAGAGCAATCTTCTTCGATGGCACAGTGCTCTCTGCTTTGGCTGAAAGCGAGTGTCAGCATGCCATTCAACGCTATAGGCTTGAAGGGGCCATAAGGAGGAGAAAAAGGAGGAGGAAGAAGAAGAGGAAGAAGAGGAGGAAGAGGAGGAGGAAGAGGAGGAGGAAGAGGAGGAGGAGGAGGGAGAGCGGAGGGCAAGGGAGAGAGTGCAAGGGGAAGGAAGGGAAGGGAAGGGAAGAGGGGAGGAAAAGTAGAGGGGAAGGGAAGAGAAGAGAAGGGAAGGGAAGGGAAGCGAAAGGTTAAATGAAGGGAAAGGCGAAGAGTATAGGAAATGAAGAGAAGGAAAGAGAAAGCAAAGGAGAAGGAAAGAGAAGAAGAGGGAAAGTGAAGAAGGAGGGGAAGATGGGGGAAGAGAGGAGAAGAGGAATAGAGGGGAACAGGAGGAGGAGAGGGGAAGAGGAGGAGTAGAGGGGAAAAGGGGGAGGAGAGGGGAAAATGGGGAGGAGAGGGGAGGAAGGGGAGGAAGGGGAGGAGAGGGGAGGAGGGGGTGGAGCCAGAAGGGTAAGATACGAGCTCTGAAAGGAAGTATATGAGAAAGGGTTGGGACAAAAAGGGTATAGGAATGGCTATAAGGGACTGGAATTGATCTAAAATCAACTTTGATATCTATGGAGACGGTATTAGGATATAACAAAATCCTACATGTTTATAATGAACTGAAACGGGCTTTCAGAGCATCTCACTACATCTATAAAGGATCTGAACTCGTTTAGACGAGATTCCGATATGGGATCTATGGTGAGGCGCCGACTTCAGGAAATGTCTTTTCTCGGTCTATTATGCTTCTTCGGGTCTGTCTACAGCGACATCGTTTGCCTTCTTACCTTGGAGATGGAGTTTTCTGAAGACAGGGTCTACCCCTCCATCTCCCTCCCCCTCCTCCCTCGCCTCTCTCCTCCTTACCCTCCTCTCCTAGAGAAATAGCATAATTATCTTCGAAAACGTTCGTCTTTGCCTCTGAAAAAAATTCCATTAAGATTTTTTATTTCATGTTGTATTTTATCACCGGGAAATGCTTCCACTTTTGAAGGGTCTTCACAAGAATAATGTCTACATCTTCAAAACATGTCAAAACGAATTCAGTAAAAAAAATAAGTAATAATAATAATATAAAAAATCAATATATCACATAAATCGACCAAACATGCCTGTACTTAATATGGAAGTGAGGTTTCAAATGAAACGTTAAGGCTAGAGTATGAAGTTTTTTCAGTACCAGCAGTTTCGACCTTTTGGGCCTTCTTCAGTGGACTCGGAAGAAGGCCCAAGAGATCGAAGCGTCTTGGGCCTTCTTCAGAATCCACTGAAGAAGGCCCAAGAGGTCGAAACGTCTTGGGCCTTCTTCAGTGGACTCTGAAGAAGGGCCAAGAGGTTGAAACGCCTAATGCTGAGTAAACCTCCTTACTCTAGCCTCAACGTTTCATTTGAAACATCATCTCCATATTCTGTCAATAATTACGTACATACATCTACTTATATGGGGGTGAAATGGGTGGGAGTGGAATTATGCCTTTTGACTTTGGCTACGTCTCTTGTAAGGGGGAAAAGTCATTGGTATATGTATGTATGTAATTCTATTTGTTCAGTATTTTTATATACGAGCAACGGGCTGCGCCCGACCCCACTATGCGGGGTTTCAGCCCTTCGGGCGAGCTCGCTTCGCTCGCAGGCGCTTTCACCGCCCAGCCCTACGGGCTGTTTGCATTTCATGTCGAATAGGATCTGAAATTCTCGTTAGCGCTAAAACACACACTTTTGGATGTAAAATATCTGTATCCAGCCCAGTAGTGAGACACAAATCGCTTCTCTTCTTCAGGGTCTATATCTCCATCGTAATCAGTAAATCCCTCAAGACTCAGCTGTTGAGCTGGATTGTTTTTAAACTCCTCTGGGCGCTTAGTTTTTGTAAAGAACAACAAAATACTCTTCTTGATTTCTGACGTATCATTAGCTTTCTTTTTGCCGAAAGGAGACAAAGAGGACATGTACTTCTCAGGGAATTCACTTTTGTGAATGTTAACTAACTCCTGTTTTAAACTCTTATTCTTCCTCACATCACTTAGTGAATATTTCCCTTTGTTATCCAACTCCAAAAATGGCGTTGCCTGCTTTTGTTTTGCGTGGTACAGACCATGGTGTTCGACAACCTTGCAGAGACACACCGGGACGAATCACACAACCGGGCCGGAGGAGACGTGTCCCCTTGAGGGATTTACGGTTTCCGGTCAGATTACAGGAATTCTTTTATTAGTACCAAGGGCTCCCCTGAGAGCTTCCAAGGGGTTCCACAGGGGCTCCCCTGAGGGCTTCCAAGGGGTTCCACAGGGGCTCCCCAGGAGTTTCCAGAGTACACCCTAGGGGCTCCGTAAATGCTCCCCTTGAAGTTACAGGGTGTTCTTAAGGGGCTCCTCGGGAGTTCTTAGAGGGTTCCACAGGAAATCCCCAAAGAGATTCTCAGAGGTTCCCTAGTGACTATCCAAGGGCTCCCAAAGGGCTCCCCGGGTGTTTCCAGAGACTTCCCTGGGATTTTTGCTGACGTCTCGCTCTCAGCCAATCAATCGTCTCCGTTGCCGTGACGTCATTGCTCTTGGCCAATCAGTCGTCTCCGTTTCCGTGACGTCACCACTCTCTTAGCCAATCAGGGGCCTGCGTTTATCCTTAGAAGACGTTACCATGTTACTGGGCCAACTATACCCGGCGATGTCCTCTTTTCGGCGGAACCGCTGTTCCGACCATTTCGACAACAAATGATTTTTCTAGTACATAGATTATTTATTTGCCATATACATTCGTATGTCTTATGCATACATACATCCATTCATAACATACATCCATACATACATTTATGCATATCATATATCCATCCACCCCCTCATATATAAATCCATTCATAACATACATTCATACATGTATTTATGCATATCATCCCTCCATCCCTCCATCTATATATCCATTCATAACATACATGCATCCACCCATGGACTCTGGCCGATCTCAAGACTTCTTGGTGGTTGTGGTGTTGGTGGAGGTGGTGGTGTTGGAGATGGTGTTGGAGGTATTGGAGGTGTTGGAGGTGCTAGGAGTGGTGTTGAAGGGGTGGTGTTGGAGGTGGTGGTGATGGAGATGTCGAAGATGTTGGAGGTGGTGGTGAAGGTGTTGGAGGTGGTGAAGGTGTTGGAATGTTGAAGGTGGTGGTGTTGGAAGGGGTGGTGTTGGAAGGGGTGGTGTTGGAGGGGGGTGGAGGTGTTGGAAGGGGTGAGGTGTTGGAGGGGATGGAGGTGTTGGAAAGGGTGGTGTTGGAAGGGGTGGTGTTGGAGGGGGGTGGGGTGTTGGAAGGGGTGGTGTTGGAGGGGGGTGGGTGTTGGTGGGGGGTGGGTGGTGGAGGGGGGTGTGGGGGGTGGGGTGTTGGAGGGGGGTGGGGTGTTGGAGGTGTGTGGGGTGTTGGAGGGGTGTTGGGTGTTGGAGGGGGGTGGGGTGTTGGAGGGGGGGTGGTGTTGGAGGGGGGTGGGGTGTTGGAGGGGGGTGGGGTGTTGGAGGGGGGTGGGGTGTTGGAGGGGGGTGGGGTGTTGGAGGGGGGTGGGGTGTTGGAGGGGGGTGGGGTGTTGGAGGGGGGTGGGGTGTTGGAGGGGGGTGGGGTGTTGGAGGGGGAGGTGTGGGATGTGGTGAGGTGTTGGAGGGGGTGGTGTTAGAGGGGGTGGTGTTGGAGGTGGTGGTGAGGGAGGTGGTGAAGATGTTGGAGGTAGGGGTATAGATGTTGGAGGTGAAGGTGTTGAAGGTGGTGGTGAAAATGTTGGAAGTGGGGGTGAAGATGTTGGTGAAGGTGTTGGAGGTGAAGGTGTTGGACGTGTTGGAGGTGTTAAGGGTGGAGGTGTTGGAGGTGTTGGAGGTGTTGGAGGTGTTGAATGTGGTGGAGGTGTTGGAGTTGCTGAAGGTGGTGGAGGTGATGGATGGGGTTTGACAGCGGTGGTAGTGGTGATAGAGGTTATGATAATGGAGAAAAATTAAAATAAAATAAAATAAAATAGAATAGAGTCCTGCATTCAGAGCAACATTATACATACCGAACCGATTCCACCGGCTATTCAAAGATGATAAAAATTTTCACGATTCGCCGATTATTTTCAGTTTCTCGCTATATGCTAGACCCCTCCCCCTCTCTCTAAAAAAAACAAAAAAAC
Source organism: Oratosquilla oratoria (assembly GCF_046742065.1). Lineage (NCBI taxonomy): Eukaryota > Metazoa > Arthropoda > Malacostraca > Stomatopoda > Squillidae > Oratosquilla > Oratosquilla oratoria. Next base: position 26,902,306 of record NC_134808.1, on the reverse strand, counting down.
AAAAAAAAAACAAAAAAAAACACGCTTGTAAACACGTTTTTGGGTCCTCAACAAGCAACCGTAAAAAAAAAAAAAAAAATCCCGCTCAAGTGGAAAGACGTAAAACCTGTTAACAGGAATGCAAACTTGGTTTATTGCCCCACAAGAGCACAACGATGCGTTCTCTTTGGTAAAAAAATGACGTAAAATAACGGACGTAAAATAACGTATGAACGTAATTAACGCCCTGACTGCGCGGATTTACGAATTGCTCAGGGAATTTGATTTCCCACTCCCACCCTCGCCTCCTCTGCACCGTCATCGAATTCAATTATATTCATGTAAACTATTCACAGTACGTATTTTATACATGCTTATACAGAAGTGCATTGTTACAAATAATGGTATAACGAAAGAGAGGAAGAGAGAGAGAGAAAGAGAGAGAGAGAGAGAGAGAGAGAGAGAGAGAGAGAGAGAGAGAGAGAGAGAGAGAGAGAGAGAGAGAGAGAGAGAGAGAGAGAGGGAGAGGGAGAGGGAGAGGGAGAGGGAGAGGTAGAGGGAGAGGTAGAGGGAGAGGGAGAGGGAGAGAGAGAGGGAGAGGGAGAGGGAGAGGTAGAGGGAGAGGTAGAGGTAGAGGGAGAGGAAGAGGGAGAGGTGTGTGTATGCATGTGTACGCATGTGTATTTGTATACATCTGTGCGTGTCTGAGCTCCAGACCAACATTTTTACAATGTAATACGTTTCTTCCCCCATCATCCTACGACATCGTATGTGTTTACGAGCATCGTAATACGACTTCCTCCAACCATCTTGTCCGGGCAGACATCCAGACCGGAGAGAGGATCCGGCTGGGAGCTATTGTTCATTAGTGTTTATTTGCTTTTTTGAATTTTTGTCTATTAATCTATCAATCTGTCTGTCTATTTCTGTATCAGTCTACTAGCCCATCAGTCTATTACCCTATTTCTGTATTAGTCTATTAACCTATCAGTATTAATCTATTAGCCTATTACTAATATTTGTTTACTTATTTATCTCTTAATCTATTTCTCTATCAGCATATTTGTTTATTAGCCTACTAGTCTATAAGTATAATAGCCTATTACCCTATTTGTCTACTAACCTCTCAGTTTATTAGCCTGTCTATTAATCTATTTCTCTATTAGTCTATTAGCCTATCAGTGCATTAGCCTATTAGCCTACCTACCTATCCACCTACCTGTCTTTGTATTTTTTCTACTTCAATAATCATGTGGAACGCGGTTAGGTTTTCATGAAGTGGGTATGCGCTCGGTCACTCTGTTGTGAGGGCGAGGATCCTCTGGCGGCGGCGGCATCATCATTAATTGTAATTATCAATTATAATTATCATCATTTTTATCAATATTATTACTATTACTATTACTATTGCTATTACTATTGCTATTACTATTATTATCATTATTATTATTATCATTTTTATTATCATTATTATTTCTAATTAGTATTCATTACTATTATTATTTTTTAATAAAGAAAATTGTCTCTATAAAATCTTCTGGAGAATCATGGTACTTTGGTACCCAGGGTTGATGGCCCCGCAAACATAAAAATAAATAAATAGATAGATAAAAAGATTAATTGAATAAATGAAATAAATACCTACGTATACAAAAGACTTTTCCCCACTTACAAGTGAGGTAGTCAAAAAACAAAGGCATAAAATTCACTCCCACCCATTCCATCCCCACATAATCCACTCCCATTCTCCCCCCTCCCTTCCTCTTCTCTTGGCTCCTCCTGGATGACGGGTCATCCCTGCATCTCTCCCACTTCCACACCAAGGCCGCTTTATTAAATCGGTGACCCCCCCCTCTCCGTCCCCTCATGCAGAAATAGAGAAGACGGGGAGAAATCCCTTCGGGCTACGTAAATAGATAAATAATGAAATAAAACAAAATCAATTTAAAATAAACAAATAAATAATAATGATAATAAAATTGGACGTAAGTTTAAGTACAGAGTAAAGAGTTTATACTCAAACCTACATCCGATTATCCGGCACATTACTTCTTATTCGGCATCCCGACAGACACTGCTCCAGCTACCGGGAATGCCATACTTACGCCAATACACCCTGTACACACTCACTGGGCTCGATCATTCCTGGCAACTATTCCATTCCGGACATTTAGACTTCCGGTAACGCTGACGCATTCCGATAACCGGACTCCCTCCCCCTCCCCCGGTTTATCGATGCCCCCTTTCCCCCCTTCCCCCCTCTCCCCGACCAATATTTCCGACACATGAATTGACTCCCAACATTCCAATTTGTGGCATAACCGGAACGCCATTCCGATATCCAGAATGCCTCCCGATATTCCGATATCGGGTCAGGTCTCTCTCTCTCTCTCTCTTTTTTCTCTCTCACTTTCTCTCTCGTTGTGTCTTTTTTTTCTCTTCCCCTCACATACAAGCAAACACACAAGCACACACGAACACACAAGCATACACGAACACGAACACACACACGCAAACACAAGCGAGACCTCAAAAGCATTGTTCCTTTCCTGTACACTACAGTTAGGTAAATACAGTGAGGTACATTTAAGTAAATGCACACAAATACAAGGCTACTCCCAAGAGGCTCCTCCTAATTCCTACACCTCTCTCCTCTATCTCTATCCCTTTCTCTGTCTATATCTGTCTCTATTTCTTTCTCTCGCCATTTCTCTCTTTCCATCTCTCTCCCTCTCCTCTCTCTTCCCCTCTCTCATCTCTCCCTCTCTCTCACCTCATCTTATTCAATCATCACTCCTTCCCTCCCATCTCTCTCCCTCCCTCCTATCCCTCTCCCTTCCCATCCCTCCCTCCCATCTCTCCCTTTCATCCCTCCCGTCTCTCTCCCATCCCTCCCATCTCCAGGGTATCCCGTCACTCCCTCCCTCCGCGTCTCCCTTTCTCCCTCCCTCCCACTCATCCCTCCCATCTCTTTCCCTCCTTCCTATCACTCTCCCTTCCCATCCCTCTCTCCTCTCTCTCCCTTTCATTCCTCCCTCCCGTCTCTCTCCCATCACTCCTTCCCTCCCATCACTCTTTCCCTCCCATCTCTCTCCCTCTCTCCCATCCCTCCCATCTCCAGGGTCTCCCGTCACCCCTCCCTCCATCCCTCCCTCCCTCCCTCCCACTCATCCCTCCCATCTCTCTCCCATTTGTGTACAGCCAGGGCAACCTCCCACACGAGGCGAACTTAAAACAACAATCTGCGTCTGCTGACTCAGAGATTGGACGTCCGCGGACATAAAACACAGATACACACAAACACAAAACGAGGAGGTAATTCGGTCCCTCCATCCCTCTCCGGCTCGAATCCTGCAACAGACACGGAACCTTCTGGATTGTGAACCCTCCACACAGTCAACTCCCGTCTCTCCCCCCCTCACATCTCTTTCCCCCTCCCGTCTCTCTTCTCCTCCCGTCTCTCTTCACCTCCCATCTCTCTGCCTGTCCCATCTTCCTCCCTCTCCCATCACTCTTCGCATCCCCCATCTCTCTCCCCTTCCCATCTTCCTCCCTCTCCCATCTCTCTCCCCTCCCATTTCTCCCCATCTCCCATCTTTCTCCCCCTCCCATTTCCATTCCCTTTACATCTCTCTCTCTCCCATTTCTCCCCATCTCCCATCATTCTCCCCTCCCATTTCTATTCCCTTTCCATCTCTCTCCCTCTCCCATCCCCCTCCTTCGCCTATCTCCCTCCCCCTCCTATCACTCCCCCTCCCATCTCTCTTTCCCTCCCTTCTCTCTTCCCCTCCCTTCTCTCTCCCTCCCCATCTCTCCCCATTTCCCTGTCTCATCTCTCCCCTCCCATGTTCTTTCCATGTCCTATCTCCCCACCTCTCTCCCTCTCCCATATTTCCCCCAATCCCATCTCTCTCCCTCTCCCATATCTACATCTCTCCCAAAATGTCTTCCCCTCCCATCTCTACATCTCTCCCATCTGTCTTCCCCTCCCATCTCTACATCTCTCCCATCTGTCTTCCCCTTTCATATCTCCCCCTCTCTCATCTTTCTCTCATCTCTTTAGTTAAAGAGACGTTAAATGGGAGCAATACAGGGTTCACATCTTTGTATCCTATTCAGAAGAATGTCCCTTGTCTGTTTGTTTGTGTGTGTGCACACGTGCGCGTGTGTGTAATGTATATATATATATATATATATATATATATATATATATATATATATATATATATGCATATACATATATAGGCACATTACACATACACACAAACAAATTCTAGTCTACAGCTGTGCCTTTGCTGTTTCCTCTATGCTCTCTCCTCAACACTCCATGGGCTGCATTTGTACATTTCTGATCCTCTTTGGGACGCTGAACCTCTGTTGGCTTTGGCAGAAGAATATGAGCATCGTGTCTGAAGAGAAGAGAAGAGAAGAGAAGAGAAGAGAGAGAGAGAGAGAGAGAGAGAGAGAGAGAGAGAGAGAGAGAGAGAGAGAGAGAGAGAGAGAGAGAGAGAGAGAGAGAGAGAGAGAGAGTGAGAGTGAGTGAGTGAGTGGAGCGTGGGGGGGGGGAACCCGAGACGGCCTTGCGAGGAAGAGGAACCACTTCGTGTCCAACACCAATTAGGCGTTCGCTTCGACAACGAGAAACGTTCCGTTCTTTACGAAATTTTGGATTTGGTGCCGGAGACGTTTTATCATCTGGAGACTTCCGGTTTGTTTGTTATTCATTTATCTATTTATTTTAAGAAATCGGAGTTTCTGTGTAGCTTGTACATTCGTAAGGCTTTCAAATTAATTAAGATCAAGTTTTCACAATAGTGTACAATAGTAATGGACATGGAACTGCCTAGTCTCCTCCATTCTTATGTAATGTTCTTTTAGTTCATAGCGTGGAGGCATTAAGATACATATATACATACATGAATATATACACACACAAGTATAGCCTACTTGTGTACTTTCTACATACTATGCATACATACTGGACATATGCATAAATACAAGGACATGTATACAAAGTTACGTACATAGATACACGTACATATATGTATACATCCATACATAATTATTTGAATACATTCATACATACATACATATATACATACATACATACACACATGTATACACACACACACACACACACACACACACACACACACACACACACACACACACACACACACCACGTGTATAAATTACATAATATAAATTCAGCTTTAATAGCCTTTTCATGGACTAATGAAGCTAGGGTTATCTATGACATTCGATTCAGTAATAATTTCCTCTAATAAGAAATAAATTACTTTATTTTCAACATCTGATTACATATTAAAACAGCTAGAAATTAAACACATCTATTGAAACTGTTTATAAGCATAGCTCCATTGTAGTACCTCAAATTAATCCTATTTCCATTCAAAATTTTATTATTATTTGGGGTGGCGGGTGGGGATATGTAAATGTGTATGTATATACAAGCTATCCCTCGGTTTTAAAACTTACTAACCAAACAGGCTCTGTGAAATGTAATGTTGTTACTGGACGATGATGTTGTCTTTAAAACAAGAAAAAGGGTTTATGAGAATTCAAGAAATGAGGAATGATACTGGAAACTTAATGTTTGTCTTGCCAACCAATTAGTCCAGCCGTCTAGCCGCCTCCTCCTCCTCCCCCTCCTCCTAAACCTCCTCCTCCTCCTCCTCCTCCTCCCCCTCCTCCTAAACCTCCTCCTCCTCCTCCTCCCTCCATCCCTTCCCCTCCTCTCTCTTCCCCTCCTCCCTCCCTCCCTTCCCCTCCTCTCCTCCTTATCCTTCCCCCACACACTCTTCCTGTCCTTTTTTGCTCTTCTTTTAATTCAATCTATACATATCTATGTAGATATAGATATGCATCCATAATCTACTTCTCCCTTCCTCTTGTCTTGACACTTGCTCTATCTCTCTCTCTCTCTCTCTATTTCTTTTCTCTTCTCTTTTCTTCTCTGCTCTTCTCTCTCTCTCTTCCAGGAAAACCCATTACATTTCCTCGTGATGGTTAAAAATTAATTCGTGGCTGAGCGCCCGACTGCCCACTAGTAATCTTCTTCGATAATTACTTTCTAAACTGAGCAACCAGTACAAAGAGGGAACGGGTCAGACCGACTCATTATGGTTTATCAATAAGTAGTCCAGAGGTAAATACGTTTCATGAATTGAAAAAAAAAATCGATGATAATGATAATGACATGGATAACAATAATGATACCAATAATAACAATAAAAGTAATAATAACTAAGATAACAATAACAGTAATAATAAAAATAACAATAACAGTAATAGCAGTAATGATAACAATGATGATGATGACGATGATAATGATGACGGTGATAATGACGATGATAATTATGATAATGACGATGATGATGATAATGATGATGACGACGATGACGATGACGATTATGACGGTGATGATGACGGTGATGATGATGATGATGATGATGATGATGATGATGATGATGATGATGATGATGATGATGATGATGATGATGATGATGATGATGATGATGATGATGATGATGATGATGATGATGATGATGATGATGATGATGATGATGATGATGATGATGATGAATGATAATGAGCAAAGTTATAGTTTCAGATAATAGGTCCGTGACCGATTAATAATAATAATAATAAAAAGAAATCCGACCTAACCGGGCGGAAGCCAAGATAATGACTATTGTTCCTATTGCTAATGATGATAGTGCAGAGGAGGATGGTGATGAGGGTGGTTGGTGGAGGTGGCGGTGAGTGATGATAGTGATGATGGTAATGGTGACGATGATGAGGGTGGTTGATGGTGATGTTGATGATGATGAGTGATGATAGTGATGATGATGGTGATGATGATGACGATGATGATAATAATAATATTGACGATGACAAGGATGATGATAATAATGAAGACGTGGTAGTGATGGTGATGAGTGATGATAGTTATGATGATGGTGATAAGTGATGGTGATGATAGTGAGATGACAATGAGGATGACGACTATAATGATGATGTTCATGACGATGATAATGATAGTGACAAAGATGAACACAATGCAATGATGATGATGATGTCGACGATTGTGATAATGATGAAGTAGAAATAGACTCCAAGGTTGACTTAGGCCCTTTTCACACTAGCGGTTTGAACCGCTGCGGTTCAATTACAATTGCAAGTCAACGGAGGCGTTCACACACAACTGCGCATTTTTTCTTCACTATGCGGTACCGTCGCGGTTTCCGCGCGGTTCAGACCGCTAGTGTGAACAGGGCCCTACGCTTGTTTAAGATTCCACCATTAGATTTCACTCAAATGGGGGAACGGAACCCCTCACGCATAGCCCAGAACACTTCACTCATTTCACCGACTCCAAGTTTCCAACATAAGAATGAAAGACCTCATGAGACCATATGGCATACAGTAGGCAGTTCCATGTCCCTTACCATCCTCATCCCTATCCAGGTTAGATAGGTTAGGTAGCTTTATGGATAGGGATAATAGGTGGTAATAGACATGGAACTGCTTAGTGTACGCCTTATGGTCTCTTGCAGTCTCCTTTACGTTGTTATAAAGTTATCTAATCTTCTCTTAAAACAACCAATTGTTCGTAAACCAGTTCTTGTCTATTTCCTCGTTAAACGCGTTCAAGTGGGTCAAGGACTTTAACAAGGGTGATGAAGGCAAGGTCATCATATTAAGACAACAGGGCAGGATTAGCTGTAATGGATTTAAATTGGATAAATTTAGATTTAAGAAGGAAATAGGCAAGAACTGGTTTACCAATAGAGTGGTCAATGAATGGAATAGACTTAGTAACCATGTAGTGAGCGCTGAAACTATTGGTTGTTTTAATAGAGTGTTAGATAACTTTATGGATAGGTAGTAATGGACATGGAACTGCCTAGTGTAGGTCTTATGGTCTCTTGCAGTCTCCATAAACTGTATTCCCCCGAGATAAACCTTATCAGACATTATGACTATAGCTGCGTTCGAACGACCAACACAAAAAGTGGTGGCACACTTGCATGCTACTTGCTTTCGCTACTTCCTTTGAGTAGAAACGACTGCGGTTAGAAAGATCATCCCAACAATGTCTCTAACATTCGTATTCTAGGCTTAACTTCTCTTAGTTCGTCATTCAGCTTCTCAGAGACAAATTTAGAAATTTGAAAAACAAAAGATCGTAACCGAAGTCGTTTCGACTCAAACGAAATAGCAAAAGCAAGTAGCATGCTAGCGAGAAATACCTAGCGTGCTGCCACCTTCAGGACAATCGATTCGGTTTAACGTCGCGAATTCCCCCCTATCAGGAGTCAAGGACGGTGCCCCTTACAGAGGATTTATAGCGTGGAATTTAATCAACCATACCCTTGGTCCAACTCGCTGGCGGTAAGGTTTCGAACTGCCATCACCTCCACCCCCGCCACAAGAAGCGACGCTTTAATTCACTCGGCCAGCGGGGATCCGACAAAATGGGAATAACTAAGCTAAACCACGAGAACACAGTGATAATTGGGGAAGCTGGTGAAGACAATGGACAGAATGGAAAGAGAATGAGGAATAGGGTCTGGAGGCGAGAGATAAGAGAAGAGAATTAATAAGGGAGCAAACAAGTTAAAAGGGGGGGGAAAGACTAATATGGGATTATACGGACAGTTTTATACGACAAAAAGCTTGCATGGCGTGTACGTGTGTGTGTACGTGTGTGTACGTATTTGTACGAATGTGTGTGTACGTGTCTGTCCTTTGGTGTACGTATATGTGTGTGTACGTATTCGTACGCGTGTGTAGGTGTGGTTTTTGGTGTACGCATTTGAACTGTGTGTACGTGTGTAAGCTTGGGTGTACGTGTGTGAACTTAAGTGTATGTGTACTTGAGTATAGGCCTACATGTACGTAAGTTTGTGAACAAATGTGTATGTGTGTATGTACGTGCGTGTGTGTGTGTGTGTGTGTGTGTGTGTGTGTGTGTGTGTGTGTGTGTGTGTGTGTGTGTGTGTGTCTGTGTGTGTGTGTGTGTGTATGTGTGTGTGTGTGTACTTGTATGACCTTAGGTGTACGTGTGTGTAGTTAGTTGTACAGTTGTGTAACATGGATGTATGCATGTGTACGTTTGTGTGTACGCGTGTGTGTGCTGGTACTGTATGTACATGTGTGCATGGATGTGTACTTAGGTATGGATGTGTGTATTTGGGGGTACGTGTGTGTACGTGTATACACGTGTATGTGTACGTGTGTGCACAGATGTGTACTTGTGTGTACATGTATGTATTTGGGTGTGCGTGTGTTTATCTGGGTATACGT
>NC_134808.1:26887994-26890494 GCF_046742065.1 Oratosquilla oratoria | reverse complement strand
CATATATATGTATATATATATATATATATATATATATATATATATATATGTATGTATGTATGTATGTATCAAGCCTTTAGAGTAAAATCCATCAAATTAGTCTGAGAAGATACTAAATCACTTTGTTCCCAGACGCTCTCCGAGATATCGCTTTTCCTCTCAGCCTGGCCCCCCTTTCACATTTCTCATGATAATGATCTCGATTATTTCTTGAAAATTAGCTCAGTCACGGAATCCCCTACGGACGAGAATTCTCTTGAAGAAAAATAGAATACAAGAAGAAAGAAAAGTACATGATAATGCTTTTTGCAAACGACAAATAATTAAATAAAACAAATAGATAAATAAAAAAAGAATGCCCTTTTTGTGAAAAAATCAGAAATATGTTATGAATTTCTTAGAAGATTAAATCGAAAATAAATAAATCGAAATAAATTCTTAATCTATTGGAAGAGAAGAAATTTCCTCTAAACTGAACAAAATCACCTGCCGACAGCTGTAGCATATAATGTATAAGCATGTACTGTATAAACATGTTGTATATCTATTGTATAAACACACACTGTATAAACAAGACTACAGCAACCTAATATGGATTCCATTGAGGCTGGGATATACAATAAAAAACTGGCATTTATGTCCTGAACAAATTGATTGGTGGATTGGTGGATAGTGGTTGGTGGATGGTGGATGGTGGTTGGTGGATCGTGGTTGGTGGATCGTGGTTAGTAGATGGTGGATGGTGGTTGGTGGATGGTGGTTGGTGGATGGTGATTGGTGGATCGTGATTGGTGGATGGTGGTTGTGGTTGTAATAATAACTGTAGTTTTTGATGTAGCTGTAATTATAGCTGAAGTAGCTGAAATTGTAGTTGTAACTGCAATTGTAGTTATGCTTGTGGTTGGTGTAGCAGGAAGAGGAAAAATAGGAAGAGGGAGAAGAGGAGAATAAAGAGGAATAGGTGGAGGAGGAAGTAGGAAGAGGAGGAATGAGGAAAAGGGGGAAGATAATAAAGAGGAGGAGTAGGTTGAGGAGGAAGTTGGAAGGGGAGGAAGGAGGAAGTAGGAAGAGGAGGGAGGAGGGAGGAGGGAGGAGGGAGGAGGGAGGAGGAAGGAGGGAGGAGGAAGGAGGAAGAGGAGGAAGGAAGAAGAGGAGGAAGAAGTATGAGAATGAAGAGAATAAAGAGGAGGAGTATGTTGAGAAGGAAGGAGGGGAGGAAGGAGGAACGAAGGAAAGCAAGAACCGGCGTAAGAGGAGGAAGAATAAGGAGGAATTTAGAAAATAAATGGGAGGAGAGGAAGGAATAATAATGATGATGATGATGATGATGATAATGATGACGATAATGATGAAGACGATGATGATGATGATGATGATGATGATGATGGTGATGATGATGGTGATGATGGTGGTGATGATGATGATGATGATGATGATGATAATGATGATGATGGTGATGATGATGATGATGATGAGGAGGAGGAGGAGGAGGAGGAGGAGGGGGAGAAGGAGGAGGGGGAAGAGCAGGAGGAAGAGGAGGAGGAGGAGGAGGAGGAGGAGCAGGAGGAAGAGAAGGAGGAGGAGGAGGGGGAGGAGGAGGAGGAGGAGGGGGAGGAGGAGGAGGAGGAGGCGGAGGAAAAAGAAAGTAGGAGGAAGGAGGGGAGGAAGACGGAGAAAGTAGAAAAAAAAAAGAACGGAGGAGGGAGGTGTAAGGGGAAGGAAGTAGTAGAAAGGAGAAAGGAGAAAGGAGAAAAGGAAGGAGGAGGGAGGAGGAGGGGAGTGTACAGCATAGGACAAGATGGAGTTGAGCCCTTGGAGTGACGTGAAAGTACCTTACACTCTCTGGAAAGACGTAGAGTGTGGAGTGACCTAATAGAGGTATTCAAATGGGTCAAGGGCTTTAACAAGGGTGATGCAGGCAAGGTCATCATATTAAGACAGCAGGGCAGGACTCGTAGTAATGGATTTAAATTGGACAATTTTAGGTTTAAGAAGGAAATAGGCAAGAACTGGTTTACCAGTAGAGTGGTTAACGAATGGAATAGACTTAGTAACCATCTAGTTAGTGAGCGCTGAAACTATTGGTTGTTTTAAGAGAAGATGAGATAACCTTATGGATAGGGATGTAAAGTGATTATGGCCATGGAACTGCCTTGTGTAGGCCTTATGGTCTCTTGCATTTTCCTCCCCCTCCCCACTAGCTCTATCGCTTCCTTCAAGTTTACGGTCCAGTTATGTGTTTTCTATACTTTAGCGATTCACTGGCACCTCCTATGGACCAGAGTCACGTATTGTTCTTTCATGAATGGATACCAGTCTCGTCTTGATCAAAGAATTATAATTATCAATTAACTTCTACCATCCCTCAGTTCTGTTACTCTCCAATATTTCATCCTTGTAAATTCTTTCAGACTGCACGATGAACGCAATCACATACGCACATATATACACACACATGCACACATACACACACGCACATGTACACACACATATTCACACA
>NC_134808.1:26872994-26877994 GCF_046742065.1 Oratosquilla oratoria | reverse complement strand
AAGAACCTCTGGATTGTAGTCTGAGTTGTATGACACTGTTCATTAGCTTGTAGTGGTAGGAGGGGAGTAGTTGAATTTTGTATTATAGATATACGTGTGTGTGTGTGTGTGTGTGTGTGTGTGTGTGTGTGTGTGTGTGTGTGTGTGTGTGTGTGTGTGTGTGTGTGTGTGTGTGCGTGTGTGTAATCCCTAATGTGAACATGTAACTTTAACGCGCACTCATATATATATATATATATATATATATATATATTATATATATAGTATATATATATATATATATATATATATATATAATATATATATATATATATACCTGAAGATTGCATAAGTGAATAAGCATTCATGGGTTCATTACAATTCTCCTTCTCGTGCACTTGTTCAGTGTAAGATTTCAACCCATTCCTGTTCGCCTTCATTTGTCTAACGCCTAACTGTCCACTCCAGATGTCACCTCTTCCTCCTCCTCCTCCTCTTCCTCCTCCTCGACTGGATGTTGATGAGTGCCTGGGAGGAGAGCCCTCTCCCTTCCCTCTAATATTCAAATTAGTTGTCTCTCTCTACAAACAAGACTTCCATGTATCGGATTTCATCGTTCTTTTCCCGTCACGGTTCGCGTGTGATCAAATGAATATACACACGGAGACATTTACATATAATATGAAATGGTAACTGGCGACAAAATGGTTAGACACCATACGAGGATGAAACCTTTATCAAAAGTACAGATTTTTGCTTCTTCATGTACTTTTGAAAAGCTTCAACAAGCGTTAACGTTGTAATTTTACAAAGGATTACTAAGGAAAAGCATAGCGACGGGAGACTTTTTGGTCTATAACTAGGTCGGATGCGGAAAAATAAGAACAAAAACATGATCAAATAGAATTAGATAAATAAGTAAACGAATAAATAGAATAAATTGACGATAGATGATAAACAAACGGATAATTGATAATATTTCTATCAAATAATTAAATGATAAAAATAAGCAGATGATTTATGATAAATGACTACATAATAATAAATAAACAAAATAAAATAAATGGCAGGCACTAGAGCATATTATTTAGGTGTTTATCTAAATGAATCTTGAAACTTCGAACAGTACTACAGTGCACTGCCTCTGCAGAAAGTTTATTCCATTCATTGACTACACTGTTGGCTGTTACTACCCCCTTCCAAATTAAATTTACTTTCTAACAGTTTGAGGTCATTATTTGTGGTCTGATTCGCAGTGTGAAAATTTCGTCACTTTTGATGTTGTCAATTCACTTTAGAATCTTAAATACCTGTATCAAATCACCCCCGAGTCTACACATTTTAGGAAGATATTTTTAAATGCTTTTGTCGATTTTCGTTACATACCAAACCAGCCGTCCACTGATATTCAATTATATTACTAAAGGGAGGCATATGATCATATGCAACTTTGAAACAAAATTCAACTTATGGCTGAATGTAAGTAAACAGGACATGAGTGTACACAAACATATGCACACTTGTACACTGGTGAAGATGCACACGCACGTACACACACACAGTACATTTGGATACATCTATTCATTCATTCTCATGTGTGTGTGTGTGTGTGTGTGTGTGTGTGTGTGTGTGTGTGTGTGTGTGTGTGTGTGTGTGTGTGTGTGTGTGTGTGTGTGTGTGTGTGTGTGTGTGTGTGTGTGTGTGTGTGTGTGTGTGTGTGTGTGTGTGTGTGTGTGTGTGTGTGTGTGTATGTTTGTCTGTGTAAAGAGCGTTTCATAATTACAATTCCACCCACGTAATAGCTTTCACGGTGAGCTGCTACTTCCTCCTCCTCTTCCTCTTCCCATCCTCCTCCCCTCCTACTCCTCTTCTTTCTTCTCTTCTACCTACTCCTCCTTCTTCCTCTTCTCTTTCAGTCTTACAGTTCATCTTCCTCTTCCTCTTCCTTCTCCTCGTCCCTCTCCTTCTCCTTCCCCTTCTCTCTTATTCTTATATTTCGCCTTCCTCCTCCTCTTCCTCCTCTTTGCTTTCTCTTCCGTTTCCGTCTGCAACAAATGTTTCTTCATACTCTGTTCTCCTTCGTTGTCCCCTTCCTCTCCTCTCATCTCATCTGCCTTGCCACTTTCCTCTCTATATTCCTTATTTCCTTCCTCTTCCTCCTTCCTTCGTTCCTTCCTGTCCTACATTTCTTATCATACTCCTCCAGACCTTCTTTCTTCTTTCCTTCTTTTACTTTTTCATTATTTTTTCTTCTTTATTTCTTTTTTTCTTTTTGTAATTTTTGTCTTGGTCTTTGTTTATTCTCTTCCTCAAATTTTCGTTCTACTTTAATCCTTTTCCTGTACTCCTAACCTCTTCGGATGTGGGGCTTGCATGCACACACGCACACACACACACACGCACACGCACACGCACACACACACATAACTTCATGACGCAATGGTAGAGTTCCCGGCCACTACTACAGCGGTCCGTATTCGAATCCCGCCCAGGGCTGAGATAATTTCAGTATTGCTGTGCTGTAAGTCATTACTCCAACTTTCGTGGGCGGGGAGTTGGGTGTGTGTTTGTGCTTGTGAGGTACAACATTACCCATAGATCGGTCATATAATATGAGCTCTGAGCTCTCCCCCGGGAGGGAAATAGCTGTCGATCACGACTCCAACACGTGATCCAAGACTATGCTGAATCACGAACACACACACACACACACACACACAGACACGCGCGCGCGCGACTCGATGGCGCAGTGGTAGAGTTCCCTAGGGTTGAATTAATTTCAGTATTGCTGCGCTGCGAGTCGTTACTCCAACTCTCGTGGGCGGGGAGGTGTGTGTGTGTGTGTACGTGTGAGGTCACAGCATTACCCATAGATCGGTCATATATGAGCTCTGAGCTCTCTTCCGGGAGGGTAGTAGCTGTCGATCACGAGTCCACCACATGATCCAAGACCATGGTGAATTACATACACAAAATAGTCAACCACCTTCCTTAGTGGGTGGAATATTTTTTTCCTTTTACCTACAGCCAAGCAATTTCATTCACTCTTATGACCTTGTTAACGAGTGGATTGTTACAATAGGTCAGGGGTCACTTTTTTTTTTTTTTTTGTCACAGCGGGCCAGATAACATTGAGAATGACGTGATCACGAGGTTGCATGACTATTCTGTTCAATACAATACAGTGAATACAATCAACAAACTTATTAAACAATACACAAAATACAAAATACACAAAAAAGAGAAGAAAAAAAATCTACATACCGAGAATTTTTTCCCCTTATAAGGGAGGTAGCCAAGTCATAGGCACGTACCTATTCCCAACCATTTCACTCCCCTCCCACCCCTACCATCTCAGCTCCTCATGGATAACGGGTCATCCCTGCATCCTCCAACCGCCCTGGGTCAAACACAATGCAGCAAGACACAGTACATACACAGCATGGCTGTTTCACAAACAACAAAGAGAACAAACATATCTATTTACAAATATATATATATATATATATATATATATATATATATATATATATATATATATATATATATATATATATATACATATATATCCATATAATTTCATAAGTACAGTGTGACGGTAAGCTGGATGACCTAAATTCACGGGTGTTTGGAGACCTCTGTATTAGGTCAAAGACTCAATACCCAACTTCGTCAATGACCTAGGATTTAGCGAGTCATATCACTGAACACAGACAGGGTAGAAACTCTGGTAAAATACATTAGTACATGCGTCAGACGATTTCATTCATCTGGTGGAGAGGCCCCTACTGCCTAAAAATGCTTTCATCCACATTCTCCTTTGTCTTAATTTTTAATTAATTTTTTTCATTTTTATTCAATTTATTTCTCGTTTCTTGTTTATTCCAATCCTCTTGCTCGCTCTCATCTTCCCCTCGTTCATTCTCTTTTATCGCTTCTCTCTTTGTGCTTCTTTCAGGCTCCAATTCTCTTCTTTCTCATTTCATTTCATTCAATTAGGCCTTTCGGTTCGTTAGTTGACTAACAAGTTTTCGTCTCGTTAGGTGACTAACAATTTTTTGTCTCCTTTTGTCTACAAGTTATCGTATTCGTCTAATTTAATTTTCTTAATAATATTTATTTATCTATTTATTTATTTATTTTTATTTTATTTATTTATTAATTATTTATTTATTTTAGTTGACCTAACTCGATGGGGGTTGATCTCTTCTGTAAGAGACCATAAGGCCTACACTAGGCAGTTCCATGTCCCTTACCACCCGTCATCTAATCTTTTTTTAGAACAACCAATTGTTTCAGCGTTCACTACATGGTTACTTAGTCTATTCCATTTGCTATCCACTCTGTTTGTCAACCAGTGTTTGCTTATTTCCTTCTTAAACTTATTCATGGCGTGCTTATGGATAGCCCGGGCAATTGTTAGTTATAAATAGTAGTGGTGGACGACCCGGATCTTGTATGTCACACACGCGCGCGTGCGCACCCACACACAGATGCACACATACACACACGCACGCACACACACACACACACACACACACACACACACACACACACACACACACACACACACACACACACACACACACAAACACACACAGAGATGCCTACACATACAAACATACACACTAACACACACATACACATACACTCTCACACAAACAAGCACAGGGACACACACACATACACTCACACACATATGCATTCATACATACATGCAGACACACACACATGCATTCATACGCACATGCAGATACATATTCATGCACATACACATATAATAAAACCTATATTCTATATCTTTATTTTATGTTATTTTACTCGTTCTTATTTAATTTCATTTTATATTGTTTTATATCATCTAATTTCACTTTATTCCATTTTATCTATTCTATTTTACTTTTTTTTTTGCAATATCTTATTTATTTTACTTTGGATTTTTTTAATTATTCATTTTTTGACAAACACCACCGATTCTATTCAGCACAGAAGGTCTAAGCGGAGAGTCCTACAGTGCTCAG
>NC_134808.1:26860494-26870494 GCF_046742065.1 Oratosquilla oratoria | reverse complement strand
CTTTGGGAGACAATTCTAGGAATGTTTGCTATTCATCTTAGTCATTGAGGCGAAAACTAAAGTCAACCTTTGTCTCTTTCATTACTCCTCTCCTTTCAGCTTCTTCGAGTCTTTCCTCCTTCGAAGCACTTTCGGTACAACGACCTAACTTACTCGTTAAGAACATAAGAACAAAGGAGACTGCAAGAGACCCTAAGGCCTACACTAGGCAGTCCCATGTCCCTTACCACCTGTCACCCCCGTCCATAAAATTGTCTAACCTCTTCTTAAAACAAACGATAGTTTCAGCAGTCACTAAATGATTACTATGTCTACCCCATTCTGTTGGTAAACCAGTTCTTGCCTATTTCCTTCTTCAATCTAAAATTGTCCAACTTAAATCAATACTGTAAGTCCTGTCCTGTTGTCTTAATATGATGACGTTGTTGGCTAGTGTAATATCGACTAACTCCTTCTTCATAATGATATAAACATGCACTATGTATGTGCGCATGTATACGAGTATATGTGTATATAGTATATGTATGTATGTATAGTATGTATGTATGTATGTATGTATGTATGTATGAATGAGTAGATGTGCGCATGTATATACGTACCAATGTACTCACGTACTTATGTACACGTACATAATGTTATTAATCGGAGACCCACAGTTTCGATCTACGGATTCCAATAACTCCAATACCCCAAGCCGTCACTATTACCCTGTGTGTTCACATAGCCGGCAAGAGCACATGCCTGTGAGGACAAGAAGAAGAAGTCACCGGAAGTCTTTGGAATCGAACCAGAGACTCGTTTTGTTGACGATCCAAGCTTCAAACCAAATGCTCCACAACAGCATTCCATAAGCTGCATCTATTCTTTACACAGGTACCAAATAGCAGACTCTTGTCTGCCTAAGCCTTTCCGTCTTCAACCCGGAGACGGACGTTCTCGTTTTTTTTTCTGGCTAAACACAGATGATTCCTCGCAGATGAGGGTCGGTCCCTGGTCTGAAACGAACCTCAACAGACCGAGACCACCTGAAAGCCAGCTGGCGACCTCCTGGGCCGCAGAAGAGGTCTCCGTGTTCTGGCAGAATCAAAGAGACGAGGGACGTCACTGACATGAGAGGGTTAAGCCGATTGGCCTGGAGGACGCCTAAGCCTTGTGCCCTTCTTCCTCTCGGACCAATTAAAAAGGGGAACTGGGTTGACCACTTGTGCCATCTTCGTTACCCACTTGTTTTTTCCTCCTCCTCTTCGTCTGTTTCTCCTTTTCTGTTTCTCACTATTTCTCCCCGTTTCTCTCTTCCTCTATTTCTCCCCGTTCCTCTCTATTTCTCCCCATTTCTCTCCATTTCTTCCATTTCCCTTTTTCTACGCGTTTCTCTCTATTTCTCTATCTCTCTCTTTCTCACTGTATGTGGCTGTGTGTGTGTGTGTGTGTGTGTGTGTGTGTGTGTGTGTGTGTGTGTGTGTGTGTGTGTGTGTGTGTGTGTGTGTGTGTGTGTGTGTGTGTGTGTGTGTGTGTGTGTGCACATCTTCGTGTGCGTGTGCGCGTGGGCGTATAAATGTGCGTGCCTTCATGGATGCGTGCACACGTGGGAGAGATTTTGTGTCCATGTAAGAGGTCTTTCCACCTTTCAAGTTTGAGTTTCATTTATTAATTTACTTATCTTAACATATATTTCCTCAAACATTATTACTACTTTCCTTCTCCTCCTTCACCTCCTCTTCTTCTTCCTCTTCCTCCTCCTATTCTTTATTTCCTTCTCTCCTCCTCCTCCTCCTCCTCCTCTTTTTCTTCTCTTTCCTCTTCCTCATTTTCGTCTCCTTTTTTTCTTTTTCCTCTACTCCCTATTTTTTTCTTTCGTCTTTCCTCCTCTTCTTCCTCCTCGTTCTTCTCCCCTTCTTCCTCCTCTTCCCCCTCGTTGTTCTCCTCCCCCTCCAGCTTCTCCCAAACATCTTCATCCCTTTTCTTCTCCTTCTCTCCTCCTCTTCCTCGTCCTCGTCGTCGTCTGCAAGCTTCACGACCCGAGTCCCTTCCCCCTTTCTGTCCTTCTCAGAAAGACCACTCCACAAGAATCCATCTCCGAACCTCCGCATTTTATTTTCCTCCTCCTCCTCCTCCTCCTCCTCTTCCTCCTTCTTCTTCTTCTTCTTCTTTTCCTCCTCCTCCCCCTCTACCTCCTCCTTCTTCTTTCCCTCCTCCTTCACTTTCTCCTTATTCTTTCCCTCTTTCTCCTCCAGCTTCTTCTTCTTTCACTCCTCATCCTCCACCTCCTCCTTTCCCTCCTCCTCCCCCTCCAGCTCTTTCCCTCCTCCCCCTCCTCCTCCTCCTCCAGCTACTCCTTTTCTTCCTTCTCCTCCTCCTCCATCTAATCTTCTTTCCCTCTTTCTCCTCCACATTTTCTTTATTCTTTCTCTCCTCTTCCTCCAGCTCTTTCTTTTTTCCTTTCTCCACCTCCTCCTTATTCTTTCGTTTTCCTCCTCATTTTCCCCCTCCTCCACCTGCTTCTTTTTCTCTCCTCCTCCTCCAACTCCTTCTTCTTTCCCTCCTCCTCCTCCTCCTCTTCCACGTCATCTTTTTTCCTCCTCCTCCTCCTCCTTATTCTTTCTCTCCTTCCTTTCCCAATTCCTCCCACTTTTCCTCTTTTTTCCCTCCTCCTCCTCCCCTCCTCATTCTTTCAATCCTCCTCCCACTCTTCCTCCTTCTTACCCTCCTCATTTTTCTTCTTCCTTCAAACCTTTTCCCCTCTTCCTCCTTTTACTTCTCCCCTCCCTTATACTCCTACCCAGCTTTTTACTTCTGCTGCTGCTGCTGCTGCTCCTCCTCCTCCCCTTCATCCTCCTCCTCTTCCTTTCACTACTCCCTGGCTTCTTCCTCTTCCTCCTCCCCTCCCTCCTCCCTTTCCCTCCTACTCCACCTCCCCCTTCATCATCTTCATCCTCCTCCTCCTCCTCCTCCTCTTCCCCATCCTCCTCCTCTCTTCCTTTCACTCCTCCTCCCCGGCTTCCTCTCCTTCTTCCTCTTCCTCCTCCTTCTCTTCCTCCTCTTCCCCTTCGTCCTCCTCCTCCTCCTCCACCTCCCCTTCATCCTCATCCTCCTCACATTCGTCCTCCTCCTCCTCCTCCTCTTCCCCATCCTCCTCCTCTTCCTCTTCCTTTCACTCCTCCTCCCCGGCTTCCTCTTCTTCTTCCTCCTCCTCCTTCCCTTCCTCCTCTTCCCCTTCGTCCTCCTCCTCCTCTCTTCCTTTTCCTCCTCCCTTTCCCTCCTCCTCCTCCCTTCTATAGCGTTTCCCGTTCCATTTCTTCTTCCTTGTTTTTCTTTCCTCCTCCTCCTCCGCCTCCTTTTCCCCTTCCTGACTTGTTAGCTTCTTTTACTTTCCATTTTTCTATGTACGGGCCTCCAGTGTTCTTTCAGCAGCTTCCTCCTCTTTCTCTTCTTCCTACTCTCCTCCTCCTCCAAACGTTCTCCCACACTTTATCCTTCCACTCCTCCTCCTCCTCCTCCTCTTCCTCTTCTTTCTCTTACTCCTCTCCCTACAGCTCAAGGTCCTCCTCCTCCTCCACCTACAGCTCCTCCTCCTCCTCTTCCTCTTCCTCCCACCATAGCTCCTGCACTTCCTACTCCTCCTCCTCCTCCTTCCCCACAGCTCTTCCTACTCTTCTTCTTCCTCCTCCTCCTCCTTCCCCACAGCTCTTCCTACTCCTCCTCCCACCATAGCTCCTGCACTTCCTACTTCTCCTCCTCCTCCCCCAAGGGCTCCTCCTCCTCCTCTTCCTTATCTTCTTTTTCCTCCTCCTCAGTCTCAGCTCCTCCTACTCCTTCTTGGACATTTCCTCTTGGATGCCGTCAGATGATTTCTTATTCAGCAAAAGAAAAATTCCATAACAAATACAACAAACAAATTATTTAACAAATACAGAAATAAACAAACAAAACAAATTAAAAGGAACAAAGGGAATGGATGCGCAAATGAACAAACAGATAACGATAAAACAAATTTATAAATAAAACATGAATAGATAAAATAAAAGAATATAAAAAGTGAGTATATGAATAAAATAAATTTATCAAATAAAGAGATTTATAGAATCAAGTAAAAGCTCTTAGAAGTAACTTAACATTAAGCAAGCGCACACGACTCTTGTATCAACGTCCTCTTCCAGTTTTCTAGTCTGTTTACAAGTTTGGTCATTCTAGAACAGTACTTAGAGAAGTTACAAAGTATGCTGCACGTTTTTCTTTTTTTTTCAAAAACTTTTAGTTTCATTAGTGTAATTATTATATTGATTAGTTTTTATTGTTAGTATTATGAAGATTAGTTATCATAAATATTATTAGTATGTTTATCTTTATCATACTACTATATCATTATCATAGTATAATAATGTTATCATTGTTAGTTATTATTGTTATTGATTATAATTGATATTATCATTACTAAACTATCATTTTTATGATTAGATATCATTATCATCTTTATCACCATTATTATTATCATCATCATTATCATTATCACATATTGTTATTGTTACTGTAATTATTCAATATTACTCTTGTCCTCAATTAGCCAAAGAATTTATTTACGCATGCTTTTAACCCTTCAGAGCTTTAATCAACCAATTCATGACAGATACGACCTTTACAAATTTTATTTTGGCTCTCAAAATTTTTTAACAGTTCATCTGAGTTTTATTCCCTAGGACAATTAATCTAGACACACACTTCGGGAGTTCATCCTGTATTGCATTTCTTCTTAGACAATTCACCAGTGCCTTTATGAAGGTCAGGAGCGTACGCCAGGGGGCGCCGAGTAGCTGCGGCCGAAGCCGTCACCTTTGCCCTATATACTATATGCGTTTTGGGGACTGTTGGGGCAGGTAACAAGAATTGCTGGGAATTGTTGAGAAGTGCAGGATTCGAACCCACAACTAGATAAATGCGGGCTGACTAACTAGTTAACTGGACTATGACACTCTTCATATATTTTGTTTTCTCTAACCTGTGGGAATAATTTCACAAACTCGCCATCTCACTCTCGCGCAGTGGGAAGCGAGAAACCCCTGGTAATGGAAAGCCCTGTCAATTGCGCTTTTTTTTTTTTTTTTTTTTTTTGTCGGTGTTAGGGTCACCTCCCCGCCTAGCCAGGGCTGTCGGGAACCAACGCGACATAGCCCGCAGCGGTTCCAGGGAATGCAATAAGAGGAGGAGGAGGACGAGGAGGAGGAAGACGAGGAGGAGGGAAAGAAAGATGAGGATAAGGAGAAAGAGAAGAGGGAGGAGAAAGAAGAGAAAGAGGTGGAAGATGGGGAGGAGCAATAAGAGGAAGAAGAGGAGGTGGAGGAGGAGGAGGAGGAGGAGGATGACGAGGAGGAGGAGGAGGAGGAGGAGGAGGAGGAGGAGGAGGAGGAGGAGGAGGAGGGGGAGAAGGAGTCTTCCAAATAAGTGATGTATCGTTTTGTATACAACTGAATGCAATTGAATACAATTGCAACAAGTACCAGCATGACACCTGTCGACGATCTGGTGCAGAATAGATGAATGACACAGGAAACGAATGGATGAATGAATAAATGAATGAATGAATGGATGAATGAATGGATAGCGCAACTGATGAATATATGAATGGATTAATAAACGAGATAGTGAATATCTATACGAGTTAATGAATAAATTAATAAATTAATAAAAGATAAAACATGTGATCAATGATAATAGATAACTTATAAAAAGAAATCCTGATAAAAGATACAAAGCAAGTAAACTAATGAAAAACACAAAAAAATGAAAAAATATTTAGATAAATAGATAAAAAAGTGGGATGACCCACCCTCATGAAAACCGTGATTGTCATTCGCCCTAGCTACTCTATTAGGCCACAAGAGATGATGCTATGCTCCTCCCACCGTACGCCCCTTTCCACCACACCATTCCACATTACCAAGCCACTTCAATGTGTGTATATACATTGAAATACTGCCTTCCCCCTTCTATACGTGTTTTACATCGTTCCCCTTGTCCCCTCCACGTGTTTTGCATATGTCAAATGCCCAAGAAGCCCACTTGCTGACCTGATACATAAGCTCCCTTTCCCCCTTTCCCCTCCCCACCCTCCCCCCAAGCCAAGCATCTTCCACCCCCCTCCCCTCAGCTTCGCCATTTGCTTTTTTAATGAACTTGTCCATCAGATGTCGCTTTAGATCCGGAACCCTTATCACTGGGTAATGACCTGTACACAATGCATCTTCTTCTTCATCTTCTTCTTCATCTTATTTCCTGGGAGAGGGAGGGAGGTAGATAGATAGATAGATAGAGAGAGAGAGAGAGAGAGAGAGAGAGAGAGAGAGAGAGAGAGAGAGAGAGAGAGAGAGAGAGAGAGGGGAGGGGGAGAGAGGGGGATAGAGAGAGAATAAAAGAGAGAGGGATAGAAAGAGGGCAGGAGAGGGAAGGAGGGGGAGAGAGGGGGACAGAGTGGGAGAGAGAGAGGAGGATAGAGAGAGGGATAGAAAGAGGGAGAGAGAGGGGGAGAGAGGGGGAGAGAATGATGAGAAAGGGGTGAGAGAGGGAGAGGGAAAGAGAGAGAGAGAGAGAGAGAGAGAGAGAGAGAGAGAGAGAGAGAGAGAGAGAGAGAGAGAGAGAGAGAGAGAGAGAGAGAGAGAGAGAGAGAAGAGATGAGAGAGAAAGAGACAAATATACTGGCAGAGACAAACAAAAGGACACAGGCAGACAGATCTCTTCGCCTTATTATTCTCTTAGAGATATATAGAGAGATAGATCAGAGATGGGAGATGAAAGAGACAGAGAGACAAAGACAAAGAAAGCGACACAGGCAAAGATAGACAGGCAATAGACAGACAGAGACAGAGACAAACAGACGCACAGGATGAGAGACCGAGAAAGACAGGCTGAAACAAACAAAAGGACACAGGCAGACAGAGACAGGCAGACAGGGATAGGCAGAGACAGATCGAGACGGACAGACAAACAGACGTACACAGGCAGAGACAGAGAGACAGAGAATCATAGATAAGTGTTGTTTAATAGTGAAGGTGTAAATACTTGAACATTTTATCTATTTATTTCATTCTGTTATTATCCTATATTACTTATTTCCTTATTTTTTATCATAATATCTATTTGTTCACCCATTTATCGTTTTGTTAATATTCCTCAAATACTAATCATCCCCTTATTTCTTTCGTTTATCATTAATTTATCTATATTTTGATTATCTTTGCTACACCGAGTTCTGATGAGAAAGTCAGAAATGGACGAGCCTGGCCTCTGAAACAATAATTATATTATCCTGATATTTGTTCATAATATTTGTCTATATATATACAATTTGTTTATAATATCACAATATAATCCCATCAACATTCCTCTATCGTTCTTTTCTTATTTCTTTCTCTTATCATTTATCTATCTATATTTATTAATTCTATTCATTTTTACAATGAATGAACCAGCCTTGGCTCTGAAACCAGACTCCGCCTTCTTCCATTACAGCGCCATGGCAATTAACCGAGGCTCAGTTGGCGAGGCTGCATTTGAGCCCTCGCCATCAGAAAGCCAAGATACCAATGTGGAGCGTTGTTTTCGATCTCGCACAACGCGCAGCTCGCACACCAGGCAAAGGTGGTGTAAGTTCACTATTTTCGTTTAACAACTGGGTTTGGTCTTGGTACAGATAAGCGAATGAATTGATAAATAAATAAATGTATAAATAAAAAATAAATAGATATTGATAAACAAATCATATCTACCAATAAATAATAATATTTTCATTGAGTTTTCTCTCCTTTTCACGATCTGATCTGGATCGGTGACATTTGGTTACACCCGGGCTCGTCTGCGCAAAGCCTCCCGCGAGTCTGTTATTGTTATTCTGATATGAAATCTGAAGAGGAATCGTGTTTGCATTGCTTCCGCATTGACGAGCTAACCGAAGAACCAAGCGCACACGCCGTACGAGTGGCGGTGAAGCCGGTGCTTGTTCGTATATAAAAAATATTTTGTAGATATGATGGAAATCTGAAAATGTTGCATGACGTCACAACTGAAGACCAGCCAATCAGAAGAAGAGACATGACATCACGACTGAGGACCAGCCAATTAGATGAGGCGACATGACGTCACGACTGAAGACCAGCCAATCAGAAGAAAAGGCTACAGCAGGGAAGAATTGTCGAAGACAGTTAAAAAAAAAATATCAAGTTATTGAACAATAAGAAGCTAAAGGCGAAACCAACGCCCCCCCTCCCCCCCGAGCCGGGACAGGCACAGTTCGGGGTTCGTATAACTAAATAGATTAATGAATAAACGAGTTTAATATACTAATAGAGATAAATAAGTATGAAAAAATAAACAAATCAATAACACTAAATAAAATAAATAAATGAATAATCTTATAAGATTTAATTCAAACGAAAAACGAGATCAAAGGTAAACAAGTAAACAATATACGAATAAATAAATGAATAGGAAAATAAACAAATAAGATAATAAATAAAAAGTAAATAAAATCAAACAAACAAACAATAGCCTGAATAAAAATACCGACTATTGACAATAACGCAAAAACCCAAAAAACTAACACGAGGTTAAGGAGTTTGAAGGCCTTCTAATGAGGTTGGGAACCTCTTAAAGGAATTGGATCCCTTATAAAGGAGTTGAATCCCTTTTGAAGAAGTTTGGATCGCTCTTAAAGGGTTTGGATCTTCTTTAAAGGGCTTGGATACTTTTTATAGGGATTGGATTCTAATAAAATTGGATCCCTCTTGAAGGTCATAGATCCCTATTAAAGGTCTTGGATCCCTATTAAAGGTCTTGGATCCTCTTTTAAGGGTTGGATCCCCTTTAAAATAGTTGGATTCTTTGTAGATGATTTGGATCCTATGAAAGGAATCCAACCCCATTTAAAGGGATCAAACTACATTATAAAGGTTCTAATCCCAAAGAGAATAATTACCTAATCTCGTTTCTTTGAATCCATTCTCCAACTCAACCAAACCAATCCTTCAACGTCAGCCAGAATAAAACCCTTTAACTCCTACACGGCCACAGACGAGTCCTTAATACCCGTAAATCAGCAACCCCGGGAACCATATACCAATCCCATGGGGTTGCACCTGTTTGAAACATCGACGCTCCCAGCACATGGCTACGATGTCCGGAAGATAGTCTCACCTTTCGGTCGAAGAAGACTCGACGACTCGAAGAAGTTCGAGAACCCGAGTTCGAGAGGAACCAGTACCTGGAAGGAGAAGAGAGAGAGTGTAAGGTCTCGCCGTGGGCAACAAAGAGGACTAAGAGATCATGAGACAAAGAGAGTACTTGGAAACTGACGAGAGTTAAGTATGTTTCCTAGGTGACAGAGTTGGCAAGAGTTGAGAATAAAAATACATACATAAAAATACAAAGATATATAGAAATAAAATCAAATAAAAGATAAACACATAAATGAATAAATAGAATATATATATATATATATACATATATATATATATATATATATACATATATATACATATAAATATATATATACATATATATACATATATATACATATATATATATATATACATATATACATGTATAATTGTATATATATATGAGAGAGTGATAGGTGGGGAAGGGTAAACGAAGATGGGCTAAGAATACATTTATTGTTCTTACGTTTCGGTTATTATAACCTTCCTCAGAGAACTTGTTACAGAACATCTTGGTCACAACATTTATACCCGTAGTGGGGGAACTTGTGAAGCTTCGAGTGTCAGGTTTTTTCTAGCGCATTTATTATTAAGAGACTGGCTGCTTTAGATAGGCATATAAATCCTTCTCTGTCGTTATTATTTTCTTGGACATTTATATGTGCAGCTTCAACTGTCTTTCTCATCTTCTTTTGTAATTCTTTTGTGTAAAATTTCAACTTTACTCCATTCGGGAAGGTCGTTGCATATTTCGAGGTGGCGGACCAGGGAGTTGGACGTTCTGTGTGCTTTTAAAT
>NC_134808.1:26847994-26852994 GCF_046742065.1 Oratosquilla oratoria | reverse complement strand
ATTTTTGTCTTCATCTCTTGGACGTGTTCTTCTTTTTGTTTTTTATCTATTTTTGATTTTGGTCTCCATCTTTAGGACATGTTCTTGTTCTTGATTTTTGTTTATTTTGCCTACTGAGGACGAGCTCTTATTCTTGTTCTTGTTCACTTTCGCTTTCACCTCATAACATATTCTTTTCATCAAAGACCTTCTCAAGTCGTTCTTCTTTTCCTCCCTTCTCCCACTTCCTCTTCTCCACTTCTACCTCCTCCTCTCCTTCCTCTTCTTGTTCCTATTTCTCTTGTTCCTCTTTCTCCTCTTCCTCTTTCTCTTGTTGCTCTTTCTCCTCTTCCTCTTTTTCTTCCTCTTCCCCCTCTTCTTCTTCCTCCTTTTCTTCTTCTTGTTTCTCTTCCTCTTCCTCCTCCCCTTCTTCCTTTTACAAGCTTCCGGGACCTTTAATCTCCTTACCGGACCTCTGGTGTTCCTTCTTAGACCCTCTTCTGCCCAGAACCTCTAAGTCGATCCTACATACCCCTTCGAAGGATCTTCTCCCCTTCCCCCACCCGCCTTCCCCCCTCCCCTAACCGTCCTCTCTCTCCCACCTTTTCCACCTCGACGGGTATGCCTTCTTCTTTTAGGGTGGATTTGCCTTTCATTCCCTAATCTCCTTCCTCCTTACCCTTTACATCAGATTTGGACATCCCTCTTCCTCCTCCTCCTCCTCTTATTCGTCCTCTTCTTCCTCCTCCCCCTCTACTCCTCTTCCTCCTCTCCCTTCTCCTCCTCTCCCTCTTCTTCCTCCTCTTCTTCCTCTTCCTCCTCCTCCTCATCTTCTTCTCCTCCTCCTCTTCATGTTCCTCCTTATTCTTTCCTTCTTATCTTTTACTTCCGGTTTGGACGCCCTATTAATTTTCGTCGTCTTCAACCACCTCAATACCCTCCTCCTCCTCTTATACTTCAGCTCTTCTCCATCACTTCCATCATCCTTATCTCCATTCATTATCATATCAGTTATGATACTGATGGAAGTCCTCTTCCTCCTCCACCTCCTCCTCCTCCACCTCCTCCTCCTCCACCTCCTCCTCCTCCTCCACCTCCTCCTCTTCCATCACTTTCCTCTTCTCCTCCTTCTCCTCCCCTTTTTCTCCTTCCTCATCCTTCTTTTCTTCTTCCTCCTTCTTTTTTTCTTCCTCCTTTCTTTATTCTTCCTCCTTTCTTCCTCCTCCTTTTCTTCTTCCTCCTTCTTCCCCTTTTCCTCTTCCTCCCCCTCCCCCTTTTCATCTCTCTCCCCCTTTTCCTCTCTCCTCGTTCTTCTTTTCCTCTTGTACGTTCTCCTTTCCCTCCTCCTCCTCCTCTTCCATCTCCTCATCCTTTTCCTCTCCCTCCTCCTCTTCTTCCTCCTTCTCCTTTTAACGAACCCGTCATTCTTGCCCACTTATCTATCGCCACACACTGTCATAACTTACTCCATTTCCAAAATGCCATTAATTTGACATCCCTATTATTCCATCATTTTTCTAGACCTTTCTGCTTTCAGCGTCCAAACTGCCAAAACAGCCAAGTCCACTGCCTATGTTGGCACTCAGCCAACTTAAACCCGTCAGTGTGGTAAACTAACCTAACCCAACCCTATTCAACTCCACTTTTCCAACAAACACTGCCCTGCCAACACAACATGCCTTTCCACCGCCTTCCTGAAATCCATCGCCTTCCTTTACTCTGCCAACCATCTACCACCAGTCTTTCACCTGCCAACCCACAAACCATCGCCTCCCCCCCCCTTTTTTTATTTTTTATTTATTTTATCTTTTATTTTACTTTTTTTTTTTTTTTTTTTTTTTTTTGGCGGGGCTATCATCTGCCCGAGAAGTCTTGTTGACTCTGAAAGATCCTTGCTTGTAAAAGCTTTCGTCACGCCCACCCCCTCTCCCTCCTCCCCCTTCCCCTTCTCCCTCCCCTTCCTCTCTCCCCCTCCTCCCTCTCCTCTTCCCTCGCCCCTTCTCCTCCTCCCTCGTTCCCACCCCAGCCTCCATTGTTGAGATCCCCAACATTGTTTTTGTTGTTTGTGTTGACATGTCATTAATTTCTATTTTCTCTTTTCTCCTGTCTTACATCCGCCATATTTGCACAGTGGATCACCCACACGCGACGCAGGCATGCATAAGAACCTGCGTAGTGACGTCTAGTCTCTGGTCAAGGTTGAGCGAAAATGACCCTTTCCCCAGCGCTTCTATCCTTGGGGACAAAATCGCACCGAAGAGATGAAGTCATCTCTGACAAAGGAGGAACTGATGATGCGGCCATACTGCACGCGGTTTGCTGGGAGGGTAGAGGGTAGCGAGATGCCTAACGGGTCAGAGCCAAGAACAAACACATGTTATCTAATATGAGTGGCCAAACCGGACACAGGTAGCGGGTTCCCTCTAAATTTATCCACTAGCTGTGTCCTGTATGGCCACTCGTATTTGATAACATGCGTTTGTTCTCACCTCTGACCCGCTAGGCATCCCGGTACCCTCTATCCTCCCAGCAAACCGCGTACAGTGTGGCCGCAACGGAGGGAGAGTTGCTGAATGGAGAGTCGAAGATAGTAGATCAGCTTTCAGTTTTGAATGGAGACCAATCTCTATCAAGAGAATACTACACGCCTCTGGTCCGTAGAGGTGTCACAAATAGTTTAACAAATGGACTGCATAGAAAATGCAGCGAAGACCACAGAGCGAAAGTCGTAGATTTTTTTTTTTTTTTTGTGTTGTCTTCCTGAGATTTTCTTTTTCTTTGTCCATTCTTAAAACCCCCTCCCACCCCCTCCCCACCTCCTGTCGTCGTCATCCTCATCGTCGTCGTCATCACCACCATCATCATCACCGCTACCTCCACCACCACCAGTAATCGGCGTTGTATTTTTGAAGAAGTAGGCCTTGTTTCAGGTGTACTTGCTGTTGTTGTTGTAGGTTAATGGATTGAAGACACAAACATTGCCGCTTTTCGCATTTTGCCATCAACTGTTTTCTCCCAATCCACAAAGCCTCCCTTGTCGAGGAGAGCCTCTCTCTCTCTCTCTCCCTGTCTCCCTCTCTCTCTGTCTTCCCCTCTCTCTCTTTCTTCCTCTCTCTGTCTTCCTCTCTCTCTCTGTCTCCCTCTCTCCCTGTCTCCCTCTCTCCCTGCCTCCCTCTCTCCCTGCCTCCCTCTCTCTCTGCCTCCCTCTCTCTCTGCCTCCCTCTCTCTCTGTCTCTCTCCCTCTCTCTCTCTCTCTCTCCCCCCAGGTAATAGCGATCGCAAAATAAATAATGAACGCCACCAAATCCTTGCGTGTTTAACACCACACGAAGCCAAACGTTGACACTGGCTCTTTCTCATGCGAGTGGGCGAGGAGAGAAATGAAAGGTAGAGGGAAGTAGAAAGGAGGAAAGGGGACCAAGGGATAGTGAGAAATGAAACGAGGAGAAAAGATAGGTTGATATATATATATATATATATATATATATATATATATATATATATATATATGTATATATTTATATATATATATACATATATATGTATATATATATATATATGTATATTATATATATATTATATATATATACATATATATATATATATATATATATATATATTATATATATATATACATATGTATATATATATGTATGTATATTATATATATATATATACATATATATATATGTATATATATGTATATTATATATATATATATATTATATATATATATATACACATATATATATAGTGTTTTTGCTCCAACACGCGTTTTTCTGCCACCTTTTCCAATCATCTGTCTTACCTTCATAATATATATATATATATATATATATATATATATATATATATATATATATATATATATATATATATATATATATATATGCAGAAAAACACTAGGACAATAACAGAAAGGAGACCGAGCGTCTGAATAGACGAAAACGCTCGGTCTACTTTCTGTAAATTTCCTAGGGGATTTTCTGCATATTGGAATCACGCTTTCAAGTGATTTCTTCTCCAAACACACACACACACACACACACATATATATATATATATATATATATATATATTATACATATATATATGTATATATATATATATATATACATGTATGTATATACACGTATGAATATAAAGAGAGAGAGACAGAGAGACAGGTAGAGGAAACAATAACAGAGACATGGACATGGAGAGATGCAGACACAACAACCGAACAGAGCCTCCCATGAATACCACATGAGCAAGATTTATTCGAGTGATCTTTACATCTTGCACGCAGCACAAGCCTCTCCAAGTGTTGACCCCAATCCCCTCCCTTACACGTTACAGAACAAATAACAACATATATATATATATATATATTTATATATATATAGACAGATAGATATACATACATATGTGCACTACTGGCGTATTCGGAAGCGTGCTGGTCTCATATTCTCTTAGTTGTGAGTTCGATTCCCGCACTTCTCTTTGATTCCCAGCAGTGGCTGTTACCTGCCCCAACAGCCAACAAAGCGCATAATAGGGCAAAGGTGGCGCGCTCTTTGGCGTAGACTCCTAACCTTATATACTTTTATATATATACATATATATATATATATATATATATATATATATATATATATATATATATATTAGGACGCTGACTGAGCCAAAGTCTCCTAATTACTGTGTCGCTCCCCCCCCCCTCCATCGAGCCTTTTCGAAAAATAAAATGGCGACTAATATGGAGGTGGTAAACAAGGATTACAATTTGTTTTCCGAATAAAATATCAAAAGGTCATTGCCAATTTGCCAGCAAATGTTTCAGTGTCTAATGCATATATGTATGTGTGTGTGTATGTATATATGTATATATATGAACGTATACATGCATGTATATATGCCTGAATGTGTGTATGTATATCATGCACGTATGCATGTTTTTATGCACGTATATATTGATGTATGTATGTATATATGCATGCATGTATGTACATATGTATACATGCATGTATGTGTGTATGCAT
>NC_134808.1:26835494-26842994 GCF_046742065.1 Oratosquilla oratoria | reverse complement strand
CTCCTTCCTCCTCTTCCCTCCTCCCTCCACCACTCCCCTCTCCCTCCTCTGTTCACCATTTTTCTCCATCCTCCCTTCACCACTTCCTTTCCTCCTCACTCTCTCCCTCCACCTCCATATTCATTTCCCTCCATTCCCGTGTGCATTACTCCTCTTTTACTCTACATACGACTTTCCCCTCTCTCGTCCCCTCTTCTCGTTCCTCTCCTCCTCCTTTGTTGTCTGCCCTCTTCTTCTTCACCCTCCCCATCTCCCCATCTCCCGTTATGGCTTCTATCTCCTCCCCATACACCCAAGCTTTACTCTCTTCCCCTTCTGTAAACTCAATTTTATTCCCTTCCCCTCCCCTCACTTCCCCTCCTGTCTCCTCCCCTCCCTTCCCCTCTCCCCTCGTCTCCTCCCCTTCTATTCACTCTACGCCTCTCCCCTCCCTTCCCCTCTCCCCTCATCTTCTCCCCTTCTATCCACTCTACGCCTCTCCCCTCCCCTTCCCCTCCTATCTCCTCCCCTCCCTTTCCACCTCCCCTCGTCTCCTCCCCTTCCATCCCTTGTACGCCCCTCCCCTCCCATCTTTGTCGCCTCTCCTTTTCATCTTCTCCCCTCATCTCCCCACACGGCTTCCTTCCCCTTCCCCAGACCTCCCCATACACTCAGTCTTGACCTCTTCCTCCTCCTCCCCTTTTAAGATCTTTATTATATTCCCTATAGTCCACTCCTCCTCTTCACTCTATTTCCCCTCGCATTTACCTCTTTTGGCCTTCCCTCTCCCCTCTTTTAAATCTTTCCCCCTTCAAAATCCCTTTGTCCTCCTCCTCCTCCTCCTCCTTCTTCTCGGAGTTTTCGCGGTGTCTATCTATCTCTCCTTCTACCCTCCCCTATTTCTTCCTTTCCTGTATTCCCCTTTTCCTACTTATACTATACACTTCCTTTCCCTTAACTTTCATCTCTCTCCCTCTCTCTTTCCTAACTCTGACGTGCCCTTCCTCTTCTCTCCTCTTTCTATTTTCCTTTTCTTTTTCCTTTCTCTCCCTTTCTCTTCATCATGTTTTCCATTCCATGTTCTCTTTTTCCCTCTTCGATTTTTCTTTCTTTTCGTTCTTTTTTCATTTTCCTTTCCCATATCCTTAGCCCTTTCCTTCCTCTTTCTTCCCTTTTCCTTTCTTCTTCTCTCTTCTCTTTCCACTCCTTTTCTGATGATTTTCTCCCTCTTCAACCTTTCTACTTCTTCTATTTCTTGGCTTTCCCTGAAGTCTTCGCTCAGTTGCAGAAGAAACAAACAAACCTCTAAGGTAGCCTAAGTGGGTTCTGAACGAAGAAAGTGGTCCAAAGACGAGAAATAATGACAAGAGATTTATACAGATATTTAAGTTAAGCTTTCTCAAACGTTTTGCATAAAATTGTACGGCATATAAAGTTCCCTCCAAATCTGAATAAAGATAATATATGCATATAAAGTCTGAAAGGCATTAAAATATATATTAAAAAGTATATACATTTTTAAAAATATTTCATAACCCGAAATATGTAATCAAAACAATTTTCATGACATTTCAAGCAATTAGCCATATTCAAAATATGTAATATGAACGAATTTAAATAAAACCAAATACTTACATCATGTATGATGACACTTCAAAAGTGACATAAAAACGAAACAATATGAATATCACATCACAGAAATGTAATCACATATATCACGTACGAAGTCTGGAATAAAACCATATCCATTATTCCAGGGCAAACTGGAATAGGTTACGCGAAATTCCAGAAATATATGGATCCCATATTTTGCTGAATGGCCAAAAATGAACCTACAATTTATTGGCTGTGATTTTATACGTACCTAGCACGCCAACATTAAGGTATTTTTTCTTTATCAAACATAAGTTACACAAAGTTGTAATGGCTTCCTGGTTCTCAGAGATCAGATAACCTCTAAAACTCGGTCATTCTCTGTGCGTTGGTTGCGTCATCGGAAGCGTGCTCGTCTCGCATTTTTTTAATTGTGGGTTCGAATCCCGCACAACTCCTCTCACATTCTCCGACAGTCCCCAAAGTGTGTAACAGGGCAAAAGTGACTGTTTCAGACGTAGCTATTCAGCGCCTCAAGGCGTATGCCCCTTACCGTCTTCTTATTTTTCTTCTTAGTCACAATAACCCACACATATCGTTTCGTATGCTTTTTACAAGTGTACGAAGGGCTTCATAATAACCCAAAGGTAAGCTATCGTTTTATATGCTTTTTGCAAGTCTATGAATCTGTATGATGGGGTCTGTCACTGCTGTTGACAATGTATCCAATCACTCAGGTTACCACCAGGTGATTTTATTCATGGAGCAGATTAACCTAGGCCGGTTAATCCCCATACTAACCCTCACTTTGTCCTTGTCCTTGAGGTCACTTGGTGCTTCTCACAAAACGTTAAGCCTAATAAATTACCGTAATTAGTTAAACACGATTTTATACAAGAAATCTGGAAGATCCAGAATTAAGTTACTCGTTTTCTTTTCAAATATTAGGGTTCTGGTCAGGAATTTTCTCCCAGACCCTCTTAAGCCTCGACTTCTGTGTCTTGTAATGTGTCTTGCTGCAGTGCTTCGGACCCAAGCAGTGGGCTGGAGACAAAGATGACCTTTCATCCACAAGGATCTAAGATGAGAGGGAGGAAGGGGAGGTGGATGGGAATGGAATGGATGGGAGTGGAATGGATGGGAGTGGAATGGAGGAAGAAGCCCTTGGTATATAGATAAACATATTTTCTTTCTACAAGGCAATACAGTAGTCTCTGTCAACAATGATTATTTTTACTTGCCAATACCCTATATTTTTCTATGTAGTTTGCTAATACTGAAGACAATTTCAACAAAATATTATTGTGTGTACAATTTAAAGTATATAAACACCTATTCACTTTCTCTATAATTAGTTCCCTATAATATTTTTTGTATTTTGTTAACACCCAAGTCATTTTAGATTACATACGCTAAGATGCATACACTTTGAAAATTATATGAATAGCTACTTTATAAGAATTTCTAGTCAGCGCTGAAACTATTGTTTTAAGAGAAGGTGAAACGACTTTATGAATGGGAATAATAGGTGGTAATGGACATGGAACTGCCTACTGTAGGCCTTATGGTCTCTTGCAGTCTCCTCCATTATTACGTTCTTATGTTTATTTTCTGGTCATGTTTACATAAATCTAGCAAATCCTAGTCCAACTACACCCACGCTGAGCTTCAGAGATTTAATTCTGGCAAACACTAGGTAAGATTATTCAGAAGACGGGAACCCACGAGCATAAGGAGGTTAATTACCTTCTTGTTCCTAAAGCCTTCCAGAATTCACATACCTGATTGAAGTTTAATATTTATTATCTGATATAATATTCGTGTTCTCTATGTCTGTCCTAATTCGAGTCATTAGGCCAAATTATTTGACTGTCCGTCTTTATTATCTTTAATCTCTAATGTCTCCGTTCAGTTTAATGTTCTTTATCAATGGTTGGAGACTGGCGAGGAGGGAAAGCCCAGAAGCAGGCAGAAGCTTACGGCAAGAGGCGCTGAGTGTCTGATTCCAAACCAGTCGCCTTTGACCTAGTATGACCTTTGACTATAGGAACAGGTCATAGACAGCCACTGCTGGGAATCGGAGAGGAATGCGGGATTCGAGCCCAGCACGCTTCCGATGACGTCACCATCTCAGAAGCAATGGTGCAGAAGTATTTCATTCTAAGAAAGATTTACTCGAAATTTAAGAGAAAAAAATAATTTTGCGCCATTTTGTACTTTCTAAATATTTCTCTCCAATAATCTATCTTTACTTATGTAACTCTTTTCCAATCTTGGGTTAAGCATTCACTAACCTACTTGGTGAACTGGACTTCAAAATATCTAAACTTGACGACATAAAATCAATGAATTAAAATCTAAATTCTTGTAAGATCTGACTTAGAAGCAGAGTTAACACGTTGTCTCTAACCTTACTGAGGTACTAAAGCAGTAGTTAGAACTTTAGTTAGTAACCTAATTATTTATCTATTTAGCTAGTTAGTTAACTAGTTAGTTTGCTAATTAGTTTGCGTGTGTATGTGTGTGTGTGTGTGTGTGTGTGTGTGTGTGTGTGTGTGTGTGTGTGTGTGTGTGTGTGTGTGTGTGTGTGTGTGTGTGTGTGTGTGTGTGTGTGTGTGTGTGTGTGTGCCTATGCGTGTGCGTATACGTGTGTGTGTGTGTGTGTGTGTGTGTGTGTGTGTGTATGTGTGTGTGCGTGTCTGTGCGTTTCTGCCTGTATCAAATGTATGTAACTAAACAAATACATGCACGTACATTTACAATATACATGCACACAATCCTCGTAGTACAATGGAACACTGTGGAAGAGGGCTTACACTCCTGAGCAAAAAAAAGAGAGAAAAAATAAAAAAGAAAAGAGAGAAAAAAAGAAAAAAGAAAAGAGAGAGAGAGAGAGAGAGAGAGAGAGAGAGAGAGAGAGAGAGAGAGAGAGAGAGAGAGAGAGAGAGAGAGAGAGAGAGAGAGAGGGAGGGAGAGAGGGAGGGAGGGGGAGGGGGAGGGGGGGAGAGGGAAAGGGAGGGGGAGGGGGAGAGGGAGAGGCAGAGGGAGAGAGGGAGAGAGGGAGAGAGGGAGCGAGGGAGAGAGGGAGAGGGAGAGAGAGAGGGAGAGGGGTAGGGAGAGGGAGAGAAATTACCGGGAACCGGTAGGTTACGCTTCTATGCTTCCGGTGTGGGTCCTTTCTCTTACAAAGTCTTTCAGTCTTAGTCTGAAGTACTCCAGTCATTGTCTGAAGTCTTTCAGTCATTTGCTAAGACCTCACGTCAAGAGTTCTTCTTCTCGTGCAAGGAACTCGAGATCAGAAGGGTTTTCTTAAACCGCGACGGAATTGAAATTCAAAACTTAGAGTTTAAACTAAGAGCTTAACTTCCTTACACGATTTATCTCAACAACCTAAACCGCTGTTGGCGCAATCGGAAGCGTGGGTTCGAATCCCACACTCATTTCCCCCAAATTTCATCCAATAACTCAAGTTACCTGCTCCCAGCAGTAGCCAGAGCGTATAATAGGGCAAAGTTGACGGCCTAGTGTAGGACTTATGGTCTCATGCAGTCTCCTTCATTCTTATACTCATATTCTTCACTCGCAGATAATCAGCGTCTCCTGGCGTGTGCTTCCCACCATCTTGCCTTTTCTTCACGAAATTTTCAGTTTATGAAAAACGACCCCAAGGGCTCATTATTCCTTCTCCGTTTATGAGGCCTTGAGAGCTCTAAATAAAACACTCTTGGGTTCCCTAAACAGCTCATAAAGCCATCTCATTCATTGCTCTGTTAACTGCTCCATGTTTTTTTTTGTTTTGTTTTTTGTAAAACTTTTTCCCTATCAACCTTGTCGCCATTCTCCCGTTTATTCCCAGCTCGATAATGCCATCTCTTTTTCTTCCCAGCTCGATAATGCCGGCTCGTTTCTTTCGTCCCAGCTTGATTATGCTCGTTCAGACCTTCCTTCCCAGCTCGCAATGACACAGCTTCACTTCCTTCCCAGCTTGATAACGCCTCACCTTTATTTTCTTTCCCAGCTTGATAAGGACTCCTCTTAACTTTCCTGTCTTGTCAAGGACTCATCTTCACTTTCTTTCCCAGCCCGGTAAAGCCAGATAGTCATCTTCTACCCAGCTTAACAATGGCTTCTCATCTCCTCGGTTCTGGTTCGATAATAACACACAGTTCCTCGCTCTCTCCACCTTAATTATGCCATCTCGGCTCTCCTACTTCCAAGCTCAATACGGCAAACCTGGCACTACTTCCCAGCTCGACGCGGCCGTCTTGCCTCTTTCTGCTGATGCTTCTGGCTTCCTCGACTCTTTCATCCCAGCTCAATAATACCACCTCGCTTCTTTGATCCCAGCTCGATAACACTTCATTCCTTTATTTTGATCTTGATATTATAACCTCGGGCTTTAGTCCCCGCACGATTACGTCCTCTCTTCCCAGCTCGATTATGCAAGCTTTGTCCTCTCGTTCCAGCTCGATTAAGCCAGCTTCGCCTCTCGTCCCAGTTCGATTGGGCCATCTTCGTCCCATCGTCCCAGCTCGATTGGGCCATGCTCGTTCTCCCTTCCTAGCTCGATCATGCCGGATTCGTCCTCTCGTTCCAGCCCAATTATGCCATCCTCGTTCTTTCATCCCAGCTCGATTATGACAGCTTCGTCCTCTC
Source organism: Oratosquilla oratoria (assembly GCF_046742065.1). Taxonomy (NCBI): domain Eukaryota; kingdom Metazoa; phylum Arthropoda; class Malacostraca; order Stomatopoda; family Squillidae; genus Oratosquilla; species Oratosquilla oratoria. The sequence goes on along the minus strand of NC_134808.1, from coordinate 26,836,766 downwards.
ATCCCAGTTCGATTATGCAAGCCTCGTTCTCTCATCCCAGCTCGATTATGCCAGCCTCGTTCTCTCGTCCCAGCCTGATTATGCTATCCTCATTCTTTCATCCCAGCTCGATAGTGCCACTGTGCGCCCCCTTCCTTCCTATTACTGCAATTCTAAAACTGCCACACTGACTGCCAGATATCGACAGACATTTCTCCTTTTATTTGCTCATTCAATAGTTGTCATATCTATCACCTTTTCGTGGCCGATTCTCAAGTCTAAATCAAATATGCCTCGCCATTAATTGAGTGATTTTCCAAAACGACAAATCTAATCATTTTCATATAGGAAATGTCAATAACCTCGGAAAGTACTGCAACAAAAGATACGTGTGCGCGTGCGTGCGTGCGTGTGTGTGTGTGTGTGTGTGTGTGTGTGTGTGTGTGTGTGTGTGTGTGTGTGTGTGTAACGATCACAATATCGACGTCATATATACAAGACATCTTCATTAGAAGTCCAACCCGTAGCTGAATAAAATCTCCTGGCGACGCGTCCACTCTCACCCTCCCCACTAGGAACTGTGCAAAGGATAACGTGTAAATTACTACAAGTCCAGACACACAAGAACGTGAAGGATATTCCTTTCATACTTTCAGTTCCAACGCTATACAAAGACGAAGAGTGCGGGGGTGATCTATTAATGGTATTCAAATGGGTCAAGGGTTTTAACAAGGGTCACACAGGCAAAGTCATCATATTGAAAAAACACCCACCCACATACATACACATACAGACACACACGCACACACACACACGTATACAGGCACGCGTACACACACGCACGCAAACCCACACACATACACACACACACACGTACACCAATCCCCATACACGTACGTACATCCACCCCCCCTAAAACACATGCACCTACCTACACACACACACGCTCTCGCGCGCGCGCACACCAAACCCCATACACACACATATATCCACCCCACACACATACACCAACCTACATACACACACACACACACACACACACACACACACACACACACACACACACACACACACACACACGCACCTACCTACACACACACACACACACACACACACACACACGAGAGCACACACATTTACACACAGACACACACAGCTACCTAGCTCGTTCAGTCGAACAACGTATAGCAACTGGTTATCCGCTCGAGTGAACGCGAATGCATAATGCCGCGCGGGAGATTTCCGAGTTGGTGTTTACGACCCTGCGAGCGTGGAGAACAGTGTTATTGTGCG
>NC_134808.1:26822994-26832994 GCF_046742065.1 Oratosquilla oratoria | reverse complement strand
GGGGAGGAGGAAGAGGAGGAGGAAGAGGAGGAGGAAGAGGAGGAGGAAGAGGAGGAGGAAGGGGAGGAGGAAGAGGAGGAGGACGAGGAGAATGGCCGTGGGGAATGACCGTGGAGAAGGAGGGATGAAGAGGACGAGGAGGAAGCGGAAGAGGACGAGGAGGACGAGGAGGAGAGGGACCGTGGAGGAGGGAGGACGAGGACGAGGACGAGGAGGACGATGAGGACAAGGAGGAAGAGGACGAAGAGAGGTACCCAGTAATATCCTTATCACCTGGAAGCTGTCGTCATGTGAATGCCCCGGATGACGCATGACCTCAGATGACCTCACGTGACCTGAATTGGCGCACTGTGGTGGTTGGAGGGAGCTTGTGGTGGTTGGAGGGAGCTTATAGTGGTTGGAGGGAGCTTATGATGGTTGGAGGGAGCTTGTGGTGGTTGGAGAGAACTAGTGGTGGTATGACCTGGGATGACCTCGGGTGACCCGCATTGGCGCGCCGGAAGAACAAACTTCCTCCACCGGGTTGACCCGGATTCGGCCGGAAATTCATTTCAAGGATTTGCATGCCGGACACTCAAACCTGACCCACCATGCATTAGAGTCATGTAAATGCATCTCTCCTTGCTCCTGTTGCTGCAGCGCCAACAAAATTTTGTTAAAAAAGAAAATGAATAAAATAATCTTGCGAAAATTATTGTCTATATCAATTACTAAAAAAGTGCATGTGCTTAGTTCTCGCATACTGTCATGTAGATAAAAAGGGCTTCTTCAGTTTAACACTAGTCATGAAACACAATAATTTTATTAATATATTTTCATGACTACAACAGGATCTGGCTGTTGCAGAGGTCACTGGGCTTTAACGGGTTACACCAGCGCCGAAATTTGAAAGTTCCTTGGAGTAAAAACGACTTCGGTTACAATATATTATTTTTCCAAATATCAAATTATCTCTCCGTCATATATAGCAAAACTGAATGTTGAACGAAAAGATTGTAAACCTATAAGAATATTAGACAAACTGTCGAAATGTTCTTAGGATAGTCTACATTTCTGTCATGTTGATTTTTTTTTTCTTTTTTTTTTTTGAGTGGCGGCAGTACTTTTGGAAGTAAATGTACGCGCAAGATCCTCATGGAATTTACCTCCATTCTTCAGGGGGGGGTGCAGGAAGAGAGGCGAAGAGAGGGACTGGAAGAGAGGCGAAGAGAGGGACTGGAAGAGAGGCGAAGAACGGCGAAGAGAGGGACTGGAAGAGAGGCGAAGAGAGAGACTAGAAGAGAGGTGAAGAGAGGGACTGGAAGAGAGGCGAAGAGAGGGACTGGAAGAGAGGCGAAGAGAGGGGCTGGAGAAGATATGGAAAGAGGGAAGAGAGGGACGGGAGGTGAGGCGAAGAGAAGAGGAGGAAGAGAGGTGAAGAGAGGAACAAGTGGAGAAGCGAAAAAAGGTGCAGGAAGAGAGGTGACGTGAGGGGCAGAATAGAGAGACGAAGAGAGGGCATGGATAGAAATGTGAACAGAAGGACAGGAAGAGCGGCAAAGAGAGGGGCAGGAAAATAGGAGAACAGAGTAAAAAGTGGAGAGGCAAAGAGGGACGAAAAGAGAGGCTAAGAAAGAGACAGAAAGAGGGGCAAAGAGAGGGGCAAGATAGAGAGGCGAGGAGAGGTAAAGGAAGAGAGGCAAAGAGAGGAAGAAGTGGAGGAGCAACGAGAGGGGCAGAGAGAGATGAAGAGAGGGGCAGCAAGAAAGGTGAAGAGAGGAACAAGTGGAGAGGCAAAGCGAGGGGCACGATAGAGAGGCGAAGAGAGGGTAAGGATAAAGAGGAGAAGCGAGGTATAGGAAGAGAGGTGAAGGGAGGGGAATAAAGAGAGGTCAAGAGAGGAACAGGAAGAGAGGCACAACGAGGTACAGGAAAAGAGACGAAGAGAACGAATGGAAAAAGAATCGAAGAAATGTACAAAAAGGAAATTGGCAAGAACTGGTTTACCAAGAGAGGAGTTAACGAATGAAATTGACTTAGTGACCATGTAGTTAGTGAGCGCTGAAACAATTGGTCGTTGTAAGAGAAAGTTAATCACTTTATGGATGGTGATGACAGGTGGCAAGAGACATGGAACTACCTTATGGTCTCTTGTAGTCTCCTCCATTCTTATGTTCTTAAAAAGAAAAAGAAAAATGTAATTCTCATATAACTAATCTGTGCACTGATGGGGTAATCTGAAGCGTGCTGGTTTCGCATTCGCTTAGTTGTGGACTCGAATCCCGCACTCCTCTCCGATTCCCAGAAGTCTAAGCGTATTGGGCAAAGATGACGGCTTCGACCGTAACTACTCAGAGCCTCCTGGCGTAGGTTCTCCAACTTCTTGTTATAATTAAAACGTTGTGGAGCAGAACCAAATGTCCAGCCATGGCACAGCAAGAGAGCAAAGTGGCTACAAAGAGAGGTTACTCTCGTTTTCTCTTTTACACGGGATTGGAGGAAGCTATAAGAGACCATAAGGCCTACACTAGGTAGTTCCTTGTCCATCACAACCTATCTTACCTATCCATAAATTTATTTAACTTTTTCTTAAAACAACCGATAGTTTCAGCGCTCACTAACTACATGGTTACTAAGTCTATTTAATTCGTTAACCACTGTCTTGGTAAACCAATTCTTGCCTATTTCCTTCTTAAAACTAAACTTGTTCTCTTTAAATCCATTTCTACGAGTCTTGTCCTGCTGTCTTAATGTGATGACCTTGCCTGCATCACTGTTAAATCCCTTGACCCATTTGAATACCTCTATTAGATCACCTCACACTGCGTCTTTCCAGAGAGTGTAACTTAAGGTGCCTATGCCTGTCTTTGTATGGTAATTTTCTAAGCTCATATTTAATTTTGCTTATTCTCCTTTGTACTTGTTGAAATACTCACAACAATGTCTCCTTCTTAGATCTATATTTATGCAACAAAAAGGTTTTTCTGTGTTGGTATCTGATTGCTTACAGTGTGTTCTTGAGTGTGCAATCATCGTCTTATATTCTTCCATTCACTCTCAATATCCTTCCGTTTCTCACAAATATACACACGTACAGGAAAACATACACGTGCGAACACACATGTACACATACGTAGATACACACGCACACGCACACGTACTCTCACGCATGTACTCGTACAAAATACCACGTGTGTTGGTTCTTTGCTGTATACTATAACGAGGTAAACACAGTTAGGTACAATTAGGCAAACAAACACAAACGAGCTTAACATAAACGCAAACACAATTACACAAACACGCACACAAACACACAGGAGCAAGCAACCCTCTTTTCACCTCTTCCAAGAAAGTATAAATGCACAGAATTCACACAAAAGCTAACTAATATTTATACACAGTCGACCATTGTAATTTACGTTGGACCTCAATGCGCAAGATCCCCCCAGCCTCTCCCCCAGCCTCCCCCCATCCCCCCCCCCTTCCTCCAATTCCCCATGGAAAGCGGGGCACAACCAATTGTCTCGAAATTGATCTTAAATCCAAGACGCCCTATCACTCTCTACCCCCAACCCCTCCTCCCCTCCCTTTCCACTTTCCCACACCTACGTTACCTCTTCTTCCTCCTCCTCCTCCTCCTCCTCCTCTTCCCTCCTCCTCTTACTCCTCGTCGTCCTCCTGCTGCTCCTCTTTCTTCTCTTCCTTCTGCTCCTCTTTATCTTTGTCCTACCCATTTTCTTTTTCTTCATCCTCTTCCTTTTTCTCCTCCTCCTCCTCCTCTTCCTCCTCTTACTCCTTATCGTCCTCCTCCTGCTCCTCTTTCTTCTCTTCCTCCTGCTCCTCTTTATCCTCCTCATTTCCTTTTTCTTCATCCTCTTCCTTTTTCTCCTCCTCCTCCTCCTCTTACTCCTCGTCGTCCTCCTGCTGCTCCTCTTTCTTCTCTTCCTTCTGCTCCTCTTTATCTTCGTTCTCCTCATTCTCTTTTTCTTCATCCTCTTCCTTTTTCTCCTCCTCCTCTTCCTCCTCCTCCTCTTCTTTTTTCTCCTCCTCCTCCTCCTCTTCCTTTTTCTCCTCTTCTTTTTTCTCCTTCTCCTCCTCTTTCTTTTTCCCCTCCTCCTCTTCTTGATCTTCTTTCTCCCCTCCTCCTCCTCCTCCTCCTCCTACTCCTCCACTTCCCCCATCGTCTACTTTACACTCTATGGGATATTGACTGCCAAAGTTTTTTTTACAATCAATGTTTCAGGAACTTTAGTAACACCCCTAAGGACCAGAACTACTCAGCATCATTTTATGATTGGCGACCATTCACCACTCAATAAAAGTTGATCACTTTCATATTCTACTCTTTAAATTTTCCTTCTTAAAATTTTCTCCTTTTCTCTTCCTCCTTAAACATTTCTCCTTAATTCTTCCTCCTTAAACCTTTCTCCTTAAACTCTTCCTCCTTAAACCTTTCTCCTTAATTCTTCCTCCTTAAACCTTTCTCCTTAAACTCCTCCTCCTTAAACCTTTCTCCTAACTCTTACTCCTTAAACTCCTCCTCCTTAAACCTTTCTCCTTAACTCTTACTCCTTCAACCTTTCTCCTTAACTCATCCTCCTTAAACATTTCTCCTTAAACCTTTCTCCTTAACTCTTCCTCCTTAAACATTCTCCTTAACTCTTCCTCCTTAGACCTTTCTCCTTAACTCTTCCTCCTCAGACATTTCTCCTCAACTCTTCCACAACCCTTTCTCCTTAACTCTTCCTCCTTAAACATCTCTCCTTAAATATTCCCCCTTAAATATTCCTCCTTAACTCTCCCTCTCTAACTCTTCCCCTCTAACTCTTCCTCTCTAACCCTTCCTCTCTAACTCTTCCTCTCTAACTCTTCCTCTCTAACTCTTCCTCTCTAACTCTTCCTCTCTAACTCTTCCTCTCTAACTCTTCCTCTCTAACTCTTCCTCTCTAACTCTTCCTCTCTAACTCTTCCTCTTTAACTCTTCCTCTTTAAATATTCCTCCTTAAATCTTTTCCCTTAACTCCTCAATTCTTCCTCCTTATTTCTCTTTAAACCTTTCTCCTTACCTCTTCCTCCTTAACCCATTCAACTCCGATGACAAGATGTCTTGTCATTTGGTCAAATAAAACAAAAAATCATAATAAAACAACAAAATGTTTGATGATCAAACAGCACCAGAAAAATATGACGTCGTCAGTCCTCCTCGAGGAGGACTGACGACGTCATATTTTTCTGGTGCTGTTTGATCATCAAACATTTTGTTGTTTTATTATGATTTTTTGTTTTATTTGACCAAATGACAAGACATCTTGTCATCGGAGTTGAATGGGTTAACTCTTCCTCATTCTCCTCCTCATTCTCCTTCTCCTTCTCCTCCTCCTCCTCACTCGGGGCGTAATCATCTCTCTGGCCACGCCCTCCCTCTTCCCCAACTTTTCCCCTCAACTCCTGTTCTTCCCTCAAAGTTTTGTTTGCCTTTCGTCAATATTGTACTCACACACACTCCCTTATTCCCCTCCACCTCTCCCTCTTCTCCCTCCCGCTCTCTCCTACTCATTCCCTCCCCCTCTTCTTCCTTATCTCCCTTCACTTCTCCCTCTTCTCCATCACCTCCCCCTCCCTCCCCATCTTCTTCCCCCTCCTCCTCCCCTTCTCCCGTCTCCTCCCTCTTCTTCCTCCCCTTCTCTCCTTTCCCCTCCTTCCTCTTCCTACCCTTCTGTCCTTCCCGATCTCCCTCCCTCTCCCTCTTCTTCTCCATCCCCTTTTCTCCTTCCAATTCCCCCTCCCCATCTCCCTCCCTCTCCCTCTTTCTCTCCTCTCCCTCCCTCCCTCTCTCTCTCTCTCTCTCTCTCTCTCTCTCTCTCTCTCTCTCTCTCTCTCTCTCTCTCTCTCTCTCTCTCTCTCTCTCTCTCTCTCTCTCTCTCTTTCTCTCTCACTCTCTCTCTCCTTTATTTTCTTCCTCCCCCTCTCTCATTCCTCCTTCTCCTCCTCATCTTCCTCCCTCTCTCCTTTACTGTCAACCCCACCCTCTCTTTCTCTCCCGCTCTCTTTCTGCCTTCCCCTCTCTCTCCTTTCTCGCACTCCCTTATCCTTCCCTTGCCCATTCTCCTCCCCTCTTGCCTTCCTCCCCTACGCTTCCCTACCTCTCCCTCTCCCTACCTCGACCTCTCCCTTCCCCTCTCCTCCTCTCCCTCCATGTCTCTCTCTCAATGAAGGACCAAATAATAATATAGAGCAAGGCATAAATAAAAAACAAAATGATAATATAAGACACGATATTGAAACTCAAAATGTGTCAAAAAGAAATAATCAGGAGTTTCTTAAAACTATGTACTTTAATGCTCGTAGTATTAGGAACAAATTTCAAGAAATACAGGCGTATGTCAAAAGCGAAAATCTCGATATGATAGGAATAACTGAGACATGGTTAAATGGTACAGAGTTCGAAGCTGAATTTAATATTGCGGGATTTAAACACTTTCATCAGGATAGAAACCACAAGAAAGGTGGGGGTGTTCTATTGTACGTTAAAAACAATTTTCATGCTTGTGTTTTAGAGAAAGTGAAACAGGATGCATATGACAGTTTGTGGGTTGAGTTAACCCAAACAAATGGACAAAAAATGAATATAGGTGTAATATATAGGCCAAAGACATTATCATTAGCAGACGACAAACTGTTATTTCAAGAACTGTCTAGTTTCTGCAACCGGGATTTATTGATAATGGGTGATTTCAATTTTACTGACATTGATTGGATGACCCTTGAACATGGCCATATAGGTAGTCGCTTGATTGATTTTCTTGGTGACAATTACTTAATTCAGCATGTAAAAGAGCCCACAAGATATGGAAACTTACTCGATTTATTGATCACTACCGCGAAAGCATGGCAACTGATGTAGAAGTCGGTGAATCTGTTGCAAATAGCGATCACAACTTAGTCAGATTCAAACTCCTAAACAATTTTAGAATAGATACTTGTGCTTCTAAAATACCCGATTTCAGTAAAGCTCAGTTCATAGAACTACGTCAGGAGCTTCAGCTTACAGATTGGGAGGAAAAATTAAACGAAAGGCCTGTAGATCAGATGTGGGAAATATTTCAAAATACGCTCACTAAGATGATTCAAACTTACATTCCTTTTAAGGACAGACGTCCCCCAAATCAGGCTCGCCCAAAGTGGCTCGACAAAGAAAATGAAAAAAGTATTGCTAAAAAGAGACAGGCTTATAAGAAATATAAGTGCTCGGGTGCATCTAATGACTATGAAACTTATGTATCAATACAGAGAGATTTAAAAAAGACAATAAGAAAAAGAAAACGACAATACGAAATGAACATCGCTGAGAAATCCAAAGAGAATCCCAAAGAATTCTATAGTTACATTAGAGATAAAAAGGTTGTTAGGAATCACATTGGTCCACTATTATCTGCTGACGGTCAACTTGAATATTCAAATGAAGGAATGTGTAATCTCTTAAACAATTATTTTAGCTCGGTATTCGTAAACGAAACACCTCAAAGTGAATTCCAAACTGAAACCTGTGAAAAGTCTGGGGTAAACTTACTCACTACGGTAAATATAACAAAAGAACAAATTAAAAGGTGTATAGACAAACTCAAAGTTAATAAAACACCAGGGCCTGACGGTTGGCATCCAAGAATCTTAAAGGAAATGAAAAATGAGATTGTTGTTCCATTAGAAATTATTTTCAAGAAATCCATCATATCCGGAGATGTCCCAAGAGAATGGAAGCTAGCTAACGTTACTCCCATATTCAAAAAAGGTGACAAAAAGAAACCAAATAACTATAGGCCTATTAGTTTGACTTCGATCGTAGGAAAAATAATGGAAACTATCATCAGAGATGCTATCGAATATCATTTAGAAAGTAACCGTTTGATAAATGATAGCCAACATGGTTTCAGACGGAAACGTTCTTGCGTGACTAACTTACTCGAATTCTACAACACAGTTGTCTCGAATTATGACAAAGGGAACAATATAGATTTAGTATATCTAGACTTTGCAAAAGCTTTTGATACCGTCCCACACGAAAGACTACTTACTAAATTAGCTTTGCATGGAATAAGTGGTAGCCTATTAGGTTGGACTAGTAATTGGTTGAAAGGTCGAAAACAGAGAGTTGTTTTAAATGGAAAAACTTCTGGATGGAAAAGTGTTGCAAGTGGAGTTCCTCAGGGTTCCGTTCTTGGGCCACTTCTATTCATAGTATATATAAATGATATAGACCATGGACTAAAATCTACTGTTTCCAAATTTGCTGATGATACAAAACTGTGCGGAGTGGCAAATGATCACTCAAACCAATTAGATATTCAAGAAGATTTAGATAAATTACAGCAATGGTCTGAAAAGTGGCTAATGAAATTTAACACAAGTAAATGCAAGGTAATGCACATAGGTAAAAATAACAGCAAGTACGATTACAAGTTATTTGGAAATTCGTTAACAAAAGTGGATAGTGAAAAAGATCTCGGCGTAATTATCAGTAACGACCTCAAATCATCCAAGCAGTGTATTTCAGCCTCTGAGAAAGCAAATAAGATTCTGGGATTGATTGCGCGATCTTTTGATTTCAAAAGTCCATCACTCATTAACAAGCTATATAAATCGTTAGTTCGTCCACATTTGGAATATGCTGTTTCCGTATGGTCACCGAATCTCATTAAAGACATTGACAGACTGGAAAAAATACAACGGCGAGCCACAAAACTGATTCCAAATATCAAAAATAAATCATACGAAAATCGACTTAAGCACATGAATCTGTTTTCCCTAAAAAAGCGTAGACTCAGAGGTGACTTGATACAGGTCTTTAAGATTTTAAAGGGAATTGACAACATCAAAAGTGACCAAATTTTCACATTGAATGAGAATCAGACAAGAAACAATGGTCTCAAACTGTCCGGAAATAGATTCAATTTGGAAGTAGGTAGAAACAACTTTGCCAACCGTGTAGTTAATGAATGGAATAAACTTCCTGCACAGGTAGTACAATGTAGTTCAGTTCGAAGCTTTAAGAATCATTTAGATAAATACCTAAGTAAGATGCTGTAATTATTATAATTTATGTTATATTATTTGTTTTTGTTTTGTTATAATTTGTCTGTCTGATTTTCATTTATTATTAGTTATATGTCAATTTATTATCAATTACTATTTACCTGTTTGTTTGTTATTCAACTATACCAATGCATTTATTTATGTATTTTAATTGTTATTTACATTGTTATAGTTTTAATTTATTATTAATATGATTTTTTTTTTCTTTTTTTTTGCATCCGACCTAGATATGGATCAAAAGGTCTCCTGTCGGCATGCTTTGCCTTTGTAATCCTTTGTAATCCCTTTTCCCTTCCTACCCGACGCCCTCCTTCCCCTAGGCCTCCCCCCGCCCACACCCCCACCCTACATCATCAAATACGCACACCCTGAAAGGCCGGCGAATTTTACTCGAGATTAATTCTCTCGCCATTTCCTTGCTGAATATGTTGTATGTGCGGGTGGAGTTGGGGAGAGGAGGGGGGTGATGGAGGAGGGGTGGAGTAGGGGAGAGAAGAGGAGAGGGGTGAGGAGAAAGGTGTGAGGAGAGAGGGGAGAGGGGTGAGGTGAGAAGGGAGGGGGGTGACGAGAGAGGGGTGAGTGGTGAAGGGAGAGGAAGGACTGGGAGAGTGGAAGGGAGAGGATGGAGAGGTGGAGGGGAGAGGCATAAGGGGGATGGGGTAAAGTTTACGAGAAGAGGGGGGATGGAGGAGGGATGGAGTAGGGAAGGGGTGAGGGAGAGAGGGGTGAGGAGAGAGGGGAAAGGGGTGAGGAGAGAGGGGAGACGGGTGACGAGAGAGGAGTGAGTGGTGAAAGGAGAGGAGGGACTGGGAGAGGGGAAGGGAGAGGAGGGGAAGGGAGAGGTGCAGGGGGAGAGGGGAGGAGAGAGCTAGAGAAGAGGGAGAAGTGGAAGGGAGAGAGGGGATGTGGAGGAGGGAGAGGATGTGGAGGG
>NC_134808.1:26812994-26817994 GCF_046742065.1 Oratosquilla oratoria | reverse complement strand
CCTCTTCTTTTTCTTTTCTCCTCTCCTCTATCTCTCCCTCTCCCCTTTCCCCCTCCCCCTCTCCCTTCCCCTCTCTCTTTTCCCCTCTCCTCCTTTCTTTCTTTTCCCCTCTCCTCCTCTCTCTCCCTCTCCCCTTTCCCCCTCTCTTTAACCCTTTCCCCTTCCTCCTCTCTCTTCCCCTTTCTCTTTTCCCCTCTTCCATCTCTCCTTTCCCTCCCTTTCTACTCCCCTCTCCCACTCTCTCTTTTCCCTCTCTCCCTTCCTCCTACGACTTTGCCTCTCTCCTTCTTCTTCTTCCCCACCACTTTTTCTCTTTCTCTCTCCTTCTTACCCTCTCTCTCTCCTCCTCCCATTCTCTCTCCTTCCCCCATTCTCTCTCTCTCTCTCCTTCCTCCACTCTCTCTTTCTCTCCTTCACTATCCCCCTCTCTCTCTCTCTCTCTCTCTCTCTCTCTCTCTCTCTCTCTCTCTCTCTCTCTCCCTCTCTCTCTCTCTCTCTCTCCCTCTCTCTATCTCCTCCCCATCTCTCCTCCCCATCTCTCCTCCTTTCTATCTCCTCCCCATCTATATCTCCTTTCCCCTTTTTCTCTCTCTTCTCCCCTTCTCTCCCTCCTCCTCCTTCTGTCTCTCCTCCTCCCTCTATCTCTCCTTTCCCCCTCCCTCTCCTTCCCTCCCTCTTTCTCTTTCTTCCTCTCTCTTTCCCCTCTTTCCTCACTATCTCCTTATCTATCTCTTTCTCCTTAATCCCTGTTAGACTTTCAAAAACACGCGACCTTGTTACAAGCCACGGGAACAAGTTCAGGTCTGGACGAATTCTTAAGATCCCCGATGAAATACATTAGAGATCTTCCATCAGCCGTCAGCTGACGCCAGCGAGCGACTTGGGGCAACCCCTCCCCCCCCCAAAAAAAAAAAAATCCCAAGAACGAAGAGACGTAGACTCTTCTGGAGGTAACCCATGCCCCCCCCCCCAGGTCTTTCTCTCTCTCCTTCCTCCCTCTCTCTTTTCTTCACCCCGTCTCTCTCTCCTTCACCCCCCCTCTCTCTCTCTCTCTCTTCTTCACCCCCATCTCTCTCTCCTTCCATTTCTCTCTCTCTCTCCTTCCTTCCCCATCTCTCTCTCCTTCCTTCCCTATCTCTCTCCTTCGTTTCTCTCTTTTTCTCTCTTTATCTCTCTCCCTCTCTCTCTCTAGTAGTATACTAGCAGTACACATCAGCACAAAACTCACCACTCCACTCCCACTCAGTGGGAAGTGAGAAACCCCTGGTAGGGCAAAGCCCTGTTGTTTGTGGCAAGCCGATGGGCTTCTCAGGCCGATGCTTGGCTCGCCTCCCCGTCTGGCCAGGGGTGTTGCGAACCAGTACAAGATATACGCAGCGGGTACCGGGAATCGACCTCACGACCACCTGATCATGAGTTCGACGCGGTATCCACTGAATGCCCAGGAGAATAGACTGTGCTTGACAGACAAACAAGAAGGCACAGACAGGCACAGACACACACAGATGGATACACACAGAGACATAGACAGACAAGGAGACAGGCACAAAGAAACACGGATAGACAGACAGACAGATATACAGAAAGACAAACCGACATAGACAGACACAGACACAGATAGACAGATACACAGAAAGACAGACACAGGTAGACAAACCGACATAGACGAAAACAGACACAGATAGACAGACAGACAGAGGTGGGGGGGGATAGAAATGCAGTAGGGTGACAGATGGAGGGAGAGAAAGGTCGTTTACAGCACCCATTACCACCACCATACTTCTTTTCTCACCCACACACCAACTTCCCCCCCACTGCCATCCCCACCCCCCATTCCCCCCATCTTCTGCTCATCTCGTTGGGAGAGGGGAAGGAAAGTGTAAAGTTTTGCCAATTACCATATAAATCACTAAAACCAGCCCTTGCCCACAGTGGAAAAAAAAAAAAAAAAAAAAAAAAAAAACGAAAGAAAACCCAACCAACCGACCATTAGATTCGTCTTCCCCATCATCAATTCCCCATTGGGACCCTCAATCAAATCCTCATCAATTATCTTCTTTTCGCCCCTTTAACCCATTCTTCATATCTATGGGCCATTGCCCTCCGCTCTCCCACTCCCTCCATCCCCTCCCTGGGTCCCTAACCCCCCCTTCCCCCTTCCCTCTTCCCCCCTTCTCCCTAAAAGGGGGGTTTTATTTCCTACTTTGCAGTGAGCTCGTAAAGGTACGTTTTGTTTGGTGAGATTATCATTCAACGATAATCGTTCATGGCTCAACGATGATCGTCAAACGATTATCTAGAGTAATATTTTTTGTTTATGAATGGTGCTGTTTTACTTCTAGCTGGAAACTACGAGAATGATAAATCTAACGGAATCAACCAACGTGCTTAACCAAATAGGATGCCAGGTCACCCGCCACCGAGCAAAGCATATTTTAAGAATGCAAAGTATGCATATCCCAAAAAGGTTTTTTTCCCCTTATAAGAGGGATGGCCGAATACGGGGAGAAAATCTACAGGATGAGAGAAACTGGTTGAGGTATAGGTTGAAATGAGGACAAATCTAAGAAGAAAAGTGTTCGGAGGAAAATCTGGGGAGAAAATAGCCGACAAATGGGAAAATCCTGGAGAGGAAAGAACCTACAGAAAAGGGGAAAATGAGAGCAGAGAAAGGTCTAGGAAAGGTAGAAGGGGAAATATGGGGAGAAAATTACTTAAAAGGAGAAAATCTACTGAACAAAAGGGCATACAAATTTAAAACAATGAGAGAGAAAATTTTGGAGGACAAAATAGTAAATGAAATATAGGGGAAAAGTACCTAAAATGGGGAAAATATGTTGAGTAAAAACACCTGTAAAGGAAAACAAGGAGAGAGAAATTTTGGAGTGGGGAGAAAATATGGAAGGAAATCTAGGGAGAAAAGTACCTAAAACGGAAAAACGAGAATGAAAATAAAGATAAATAGGGGAAAATCAGACACATAATCTGGGGAGAAATACCCTAAGAAGAGGGTAAACGAAGACAGATACTATGATCCGGAGAGACAATCTGGGGAAAAGGAGGGGGAGGGGGAAGAAATGAACGTTCACAGGGAGATGATGGACGCAGATTTGTTATTCTTATCAGTCGAAATGTTCCCCTCCCCCAAGCCTCTAATCTAAAAAGCAATTTGTCAGTAAGATGGAACCCTAGAAAACACACATACACACACACACACACACACACACACACACACACACACACACACACACACAACAGTTGGTATACACTAAGATATTGGGCCCTACATTTATAAGACTGAAAGTGAACGTCCGGGGTTGTAGTGTCAGAATAACCATCGAACTCAATCTATTAGAAAACGGGGTTCCGGCCTCATAAAAAGGCTTCAGTCTTGGATAATGGGGGGGATGGGGAGAAGAAGCAAAGGGTAACTGGGTGGTTAGGGCAAAGAAAATAAAAAGAGAAAAAGGAACAAAATGAATAGATAAAAAAGTATTACATTGCGCAGCTAACACGACTTCCGCGGAGGTATGGAGGAGGAGGAAGAGGAGGAGGAGGAAGATGAGGAGGAGGAGGAGGAGGAGGAGAGGGAGGAAGACGACGAGGAGGGCGAGGACGAGGAGGAGGAAGAGGAGGAAAAGGAAGAAGAGGAGGAGGAGGAAGAGGAGGAGGAGGAGGAAAAGGAGGAGGAGGAGGAAAAGGAGGAGGAGGAGGAAAAGGAGGAGGAAGAGGAAAAGGAGAAGGAAAAGGAGGAAGAGGAGGAAAAGGAGGAAAAGGAGAAGGAAAAGGAGGAAAAGGAGGAAGACGACGAGGAGGACGAGGACGAGGAGGAGGAGGACGAGGAGGAGGAAGAGGAGGAGAACGAGGAAGGAGGAGGAGGACGAGGACGAGGAGGAGGAGGACGAGGAGGAGGAGGAGGAAAAGGAATTGGAGGAGGAGGAGGAGGGGAAGGAGGAGGAGGAGGAGGAGGGGAAGGAGGAGGAGGAGGATAAGGAGTAGGAAAAGGAGGAGGAGGAGGAGGACGAGGGTGATGGTAATTAAGGGCACTCAAATTTTCGTGAAGAATCGAGAAACCCTTCTCCCCCCGCAGTCGGGCCTTTGAGGAGATGCCCAAAAAGAGTAGGAAAGGAAAGGGAAGGGAAGAGAAGGGAAGAGAAGGGAAGGGCAGGGAAGGGAAAGGAAGAAAGAGAGAGAAAAAAAGAGAGATGGAGGAAGAGAGAGAGATGGAGAGAGAGAGAGACAGACAGACAGAGAGAGAGAGAGAGAGAGAGAGAGAGAGAGAGAGAGAGAGAGAGAGAGAGAGAGAGAGAGAGAGAGAGAGAGAGAGAGAGAGAAAGAGAGAGAGAGAGAGAGAAGAGAGAGAGAGAGAGAGAGAGAGAGAGAGAGAGAGAGAGAGAGAGAGAGAGAGAGAGAGAGGGGGGGGGAGAGGGGGAGAAAGAGGGAGAGGGAGGGAGAGGAAGAGAAAGGGACAGAGGAAGAGAGAGGAACACATAGGGCTGAAATGAGAGAACATAAGAATGGAGTAGAATGCAAGAGACCATAAGGCCTACACTAGCCAGTTCCATGCCCCTTACAACCTTTCATACCCATCCATGAAGTTGTCTAACTTTCTCTTAAAACAACCGATAATTTCAACACTCACTACCTGGTTACTAAGTCTATTCCATTCGTTAACCACTCTATCGGTAAACCAGTTCCTGCCTATTTTCTTCTTAGATCTAAATTTGTCCAGTTTAAATCCACTACTACGAGCACTGCCTTGCTGTCTTAATATTGCCTGGAGACCATGGGAATGGATCGGGTGTCTGACTGGGATATACAAGGGATGGGCGAGTGTGGAGTCGTTACTGCTCCAGTGATTAATAGACAGATTTATTGGACGAGAGAAGAAACGAGGCGAACTATTCTTATCGGCACAGAGCGAAGATTTCTGGACCACTCTCCAGCTTAAAAAAATAAATAAAAAATAAGGAAAGATAAATCGTAGAGAAAGATTAAGT
>NC_134808.1:26797994-26800494 GCF_046742065.1 Oratosquilla oratoria | reverse complement strand
GAGAGAGAGAGAGAGAGAGAGAGAGAGAGAGAGAGAGAGAGAGAGAGAGAGAGAGAGAGAGAGAGAGAGAGAGAGAGAGAGAGTAAGAGAGGAGATAGTAAGAGAGAGATAGGGAGAGTCGAGAGAGAGAGAGAGAGAGAGAAGAGAGAGAGAGAGAGAGAGAGGATGAGAGACAGAAGAGAGGAGAGAGAGAGAGAGAGAGAGAGAGTTAAGAGATGAGGAGAGACGAGACGAGAGAAGAGAGAGAGAGAGAGAGAGAGAGAGAGAGAGAGAGAGAGAGAGAGAGAGAGAGAGAGAGAGAGAGAGAGAGAGAGAGAGGCAAAGAACAACAAATGCATGCTGACCACATAATAACTATACAACTACAAAAAGAATAGAAAAAACAAACTCTCTCTCTTTCTCTCTCTCTCTCTACACACACACACACACACACACACCACATATAATATATATATACAAAGATGCACACATACATACATTTGCATATATATAATCATGGTTGACGTCAGGCAAGCTTATCCGACTACATATAACCTCTCCAATAGTCAATCGTGATCTATCTTCAATTACTCCCTTCCGCTCCAGGTATCGCTCTTCCTGTTGCTCTTCCTGTTGCTCTCTCCAGACTACACTATTCAGCTCTGCATAGTCTCACCCTACGTTGAACAGATTAAAGAAGAACAAATAGCCAGCAGATACTTGCCGGAGACGATTGATGGAAAATAATCTTTATATACCAAGAGCTTTTTCGCCCTTTAAAGGGAGGTAGCCAAAGTCAAAGGCACGTACTTACTCCCATCCATTCCACTCCCACCCATGCCACTTCCACCCATTCCACTCCCACCCATTCCATTCCCACCCACTCCACTCACCCATTCCACTCACACCCATTCCACTCCCACCCATTCCACTCACACCCATTCCACTCACACCCATTCCACTCACACCCATTCCACTCACACCCATTCCACTCACAACAATTCCACTCACACCCATTCCACTCACACCCATTCCACTCACACCCATTCCACTCACACCCATTCCACTCACACCCATTCCACTCACACCCATTCCACTCACACCCAGTCCACTCACACCCATTCCACTCACACCCATTCCACTCACACCCATTCCACTCACACCCATTCCACTCACACCCATTCCACTCACACCCATTCCACTCACACCCATTCCACTCACACCCATTCAACTCACACCCATACAACTCAAAACCATTCCACTCACACCCATTCCACTCACACCCATTCCACTCACACCCATTCCACTCACACCCATTCCACTCACCCCTTTTCCACTCACACCCATTCCACTCCCAACCATTCCACTCACACCCATTCCACTCACACCCATTCCACTCACACCCATTCCACTCACACCCATTCCACTCACACCCATTCCACTCACACCCATTCCACTCACACCCATTCCACTCACACCCATTCCACTCACACCCATTCCACTCACAACCATTCCACTCACACCCATTCCACTCACACCCATTCCACTCACACCCATTCCACTCACACCCATTCCACTCACACCCATTCCACTCACACCCATTCCACTCACACCCATTCCACTCACACCCATTCCACTCACACCCATTCCACTCACACCCATTCCACTCACACCCATTCCACTCACACCCATTCCACTCCCACCCATTCCACTCCCACCCATTCCACTCCCATCCCCCACCTTTCCATTCCTTTCATCTTAGCTCCTCCTGTATGACGGGTCATCCCTGTATCCCAACCACTGCCCTGGGTCAAAAGCAATGTAAAGACACAGTACATCCACAGCAAGGCCGCTTCATTTCATCGGCGACCCCCCCATCCCCCCTCTGTCCCCTTATGTATGAAAAGAGAGAAATCCCTTTGGGCTGCGTCAAAATACCATTCACACCTAACACCCCCATCCCCCGCCCCTCCCTTGAGCAGCACGGGATTTAAAAAGACGAACAAACAGACAGCGAATACTTGCTGGAGATGACTGAAGGAAGGAAAACAAGGAAAAACAAAAGAGTGAAAACATGTTTAGGTCACTGAGGAGCGACTGCTCTTGCAGAGAACAATAACAGGCAACGGCCATGACATGTATTATTTTCAGATTCTGTTGAACAAACATTGGAGCCACGTGATGCGATGTTTGGCGATGTAATTACTCTGTCTGCCTGTATGTGATTTTTGTCCGTGTCTGTTTGCCCGTGTTTGTGTCTGTGTGCCTATAATTATATATTTCACTGTCTGTGTTTGTCTGCCTATCAGTCTGTCTGTCTGTGTTCTTGTCCGTGTCTGTTTGCCTGTGTCTGTATCTGTATGCCTATAATTATCTCTTTCACTGCCTAAGCTTGTCTGTGTCTGTCTATCTACCTGTGTGTTTGTATTCATGTACCTGTGTCTGTATTTGTCTGTGCACCTGTGTCAGCATCTGTCCATCTGTCTGTGCCTATCTGTGTGTGTGTTTGTATCTTTCTGTG
>NC_134808.1:26789746-26797494 GCF_046742065.1 Oratosquilla oratoria | reverse complement strand
TGTCTCTATTTGTATGTTGGTTTGTCTAAACCAAAAACTCCCCCCGTGCGTATGTTTGGTCTTTGTAAGGTTTTCCCCTTTCCCACAACGCTGCAGATAAGCAAACAGGTGAAAAAGCAGGAATTTTCATCAGTCCGCTTGAGATAAGTTAACAGCTGCAAGTAAACGTTTTATTCTCCCTCCTTCACCCCCTCTCCCTCTCTCTCTCTCTCTCTTTCTCTCTTCCTCCCTCGCTCCTTCACTACGCTTGAGATAAGTTAACAATTGCAAGTAAACGTCTTATTCTCCCTCCTTCACTCCCTCTCCCTCTCCTCCCCCCTCTCTCTCTCCCCTCTCTCTCTTCCTCCGTCGCTCCCTCTCTACGTTTGAGATAAGTTAGCAGCTGAAAGTAAACGTTTTATTCTCTTTCCCTCTCCCCCTCTGCTCCCTCTCTCTCTCTCTACGCTTGAAATAAGTTAACAGCTGCAATGAAACGTTTTAATCCCCTCCCTCCCTCTCCCTCTCTCTCTCCTTTTCCGTCTCTCTCTCTACTTTTGAGATACGTTAATAGCTGCAAGTAAACGTTTTCTCTCCCTCTCTCTCTCTCCCCCACCCAATCTCTCTCTTATTCTCTCTCTCTGTCTCTCTCTTTCTCTCTCTCTCTCTGTGTCTGTCCGTTTATCTGTTTGTCTGTTACTCTCTCTCTCTTTACGCTTTACACAGGCAAGTACATGAAAACGTTTTCCTCAGTCCCCTTGTGATAAGAAAACAGCTGCAAGCAACTGTTTGGCGGCTTGTGAGACAAACAGATGCACGAAAACGTTCTACTCATAACTGAAGTAAACAAACCTTCTGTGAATATTGTTTCCCCTAAATCCTCGTTAGAATTATCTATATATATATATATATATATATATATACATAATATATATATATATATATACATAAATATACATATACATTAAATATTATACATATACATAAATATATATATATACATATATATACATATATATATATACATATATATATATAACATATATATATACATATATATATATACATATATATATACATAATATATACATATGTATATACATTTATATATGTACATATATATACATGTATATATATATACATATATATATACATATATACATATACATACATATATACAGATACATATATATATATATATATACACATATATATACACACATATATGTACATATACATATATATATACACACACATATATATATACATGTATATACACATATATATACATATATATACATATATATATATACATATATGTACATATATATACATATATATATAAACATATATACATACATACATATATACATTCATACATACATATACACATACATACATATATACATACATACATATATACATACATACATATATATACATACATACATATATATACATATAAATATATTATATATATATATATATATATATATATATATATATAATATATATAATTAATCCTATAATATCAACGTTCGGATAATGTTTGCTCAGGCTGCCGCCAGGTGATTTTATTCAAATGAGGAACACCTCCCTCCCTCGAAAACGTCACTTGAAAGAAGACTTCTGCCAAGTCAATGTTGGTTCAGAACGCCTCTGGAAACCAGACGCCAACAAGCCAATATTGACACACATTGCTACAAAGGTTATCAGGTACATGAACCTTTATATAAGTTCAATATACGCGACAGAACAAAATTATATATATATATATATATATATATATATATATATAAATATATACATATACACATGTACATATACAGTGCATATACACATGTATATGCATGTGCAGTATAAATACATATACATACACTTGCATTTACACATGCACATGCACATACACATACTATACCGTACATATGCATATACATGCAGAAGCAGATAAATCACAAAACTGGCACGTGATCCAATAATTTGCCGGTTACCACTAAGGAAAACAAAAAACACGAAATTCCTTGTCGCTTTCGTGTATTTCACATCTTCAGGGGAGATACAGATGAAAGTGGTACAAAGTAAGCAATAAAAGACAAGTTGTAATTACGTAAGCAGGAATGTCACAAAACAAAGTATATCAAGAGAGGTAACAGAGGCAGTTAACTGGGAGAGGTAGTAGTAGTACAGGGCAGGATAGATAAGATGAGGGAGAGGTGGGGAGGGGGAATTTGGATGGTTAGTGTAAGGAAAGAATGAAATGGAAGGAAGTTAAAGTAATGATAGTTGTGGGGCAGACCAACTTGCTCGGTTAATGAATTTTTTGACTCTGGTTTCCCTTCAAAACGCGTAAATCTTTCGCCATTTACTGAGGTACATACACATATACATACACATATGCATACAAATGCATACTGTATATATATATATATACACAAATAAACACGCACGCAAACACTCTCTCTCCCTCCCTCTCTCTCTCTTTCTCTCTCTCTCTCTTTCTCTCACTCACGCACACACACTCACACACAAACACACTCTGCTGATAAAGACCACCACATAATTAAGTTTAAATTTAGCATAATTTCGAAATATAAGACACAAACTGCCAAAAATGTTGGAAGCAGTCCTTATCCTAAAAAAAAAAAAAAAAAAAAAAAAAAAAAAAAAAAAAAAAAAAAAAAAAAAAAAAAAAAAAAAAAAAAAAAAAAAAAAAAAAATGCAGGCGGGCAAAAAAGTACTCGTTGGAATTGAATCACGGCACACTAAACAGAGATGTCTTTTTTTTCAACATTACGTTAAACCTCGTTTCCAGTGTCTTCTTCCTACTGTCCTATCTCGGGCTGCATCTTACAAGAGCCCAAGCAGTAAAGCCCTGGAACGAGGTAGGCTTACTCGATGAGTATTCCGAGATGCTCAGCTTTATTCTGTGGTAAACATCGTCATTGAGGCGTGCGAAATTTGAACTTCGATTTTTCGTAGGTGAGCATTTTTTTTTTTTTTTTTGCGCTCGTCATTTCGTATTTAGCAGCTTTATGGCGCGGACTCGAAAATGCGCGCCTTAAAAGGCAAGCCCTGTTGAAGCTTAAGCCCCAGTCACACCAAGCTTACGACCTGTTTCCAGCCACCTTCGACCGAAAATCAAACGATCGGTCGGCGACGCAAAACCTATGCAAGGAATTGAAATGGAAAAAGTTAATGTGGTTGATAAGATGAAAATCTGTGCACTATGGACCATTCAATGTGTGTTGTAACATATCTATCTTATTACCGACTACAAACGAATTCCAAAGACTTCCTGCAACCTGGTCGCCGGTGGTCGGAAACATAAGCTTGGTACGACTGGGCCCTATACTATAGCGATAAGGTGCCACCTCTTACCAACTAGGCACACTCAAGGATGTCGTCGAACTTTAGAACTCGTCGGTTTTTTGGTCGGGTGTGGGACAAAACACCCCCTGGACAAAACAACCCCGGACGAAATACCTTCCGGAGAAAACACCCCACCACACCACCATCCTCATAATCATCACTATCACCAAATGGGGTACTTTGTCCGGGGGATGTTTCGTCCGGGGATGTTTTGTCCAGTGGGGAGGGACTTGTCCGGATACCTTTTTGGTTTTCTCAGATAGGTCAAGATGACGGTTTGGACTGTAGGAAAAACGCCTTCTAGCACACCACCTCTCCCCCCCATTACCCCCTTATCCTTGAGACGGGGAAGGGCCGGGGGTGTGTGTGTTGTGTGTGTGTGTGGGGAGGGGGGAGTTTAGTACCGATGCAAACATTCTCTCATTACGTTTCAGAGAGTCAGACAGCCGTTGCTGTGGAGCGTTTGCTATTGCTCTCTGTAAATTGCAGCCATTACGTTGGCTATAACCAAGGGCACGGCCACAAAGGAAGGTACGTTGCCCCCCCTCACCCCCCCGTTCCCCCCGGGCGAAGGGCCCTGACCCCAGTATGCTTCCAATTAGCTGGCCGATCAAGGTAAACAACCCGAGCCTTCGGTTCCAGCGTTCCCTTCACTTTCCCCTCACCCTTCCCCTCTTCCCCTCCTCCCTTTCCATTTCCTCCTCTCCTTCCCCGCTCTCTTTTCCCCTCCCTCTTTCCCTTCCCTGATCCTTCCCTTTTCTCTTCTCCTTCCTCAACCCCCCTTCCCCTCTCCCTTTCCTATTTACTCCACCCTCCTATTTCCCTTCCCTTTTCCCCTCTTCCTCATCATCTCTCCTTCTCCCTCCTCCTTGTCTCGTCCCGCCTCCCCTTCCCTCTCATCCTCTCCCACATCTCCCTCTCGTTTCCCTTCCTCTATCCTTCATCCCCTTCCACCCTCCCCATTCGTCCTTCTCTCCTTTCTCTTCCTCTCACTTCCCTTCCTCAACCTACTCCTCTTCTTCTCTCATTCCCTTCCTCAATCTCTTTTATTTTCCCTTCCCATCCCTCCTCCTCCTCTCCTCCTCGCGTCACATTCTTCCCCTCCCTCTCCCTTAACTTATTACCCCTCCTCCCACTCCCCCCTCCTCCCTCTCCCCCTCCTCCCCTTTCATTTTAATGATGTTTGTCTTTAGTCTCCACAGTCATGGTAATGTTCATTAGGGTCAAGATTCGATTGTTGTCAGTCTGGATTTCGCCCTTATGCGAAAACGTATTCCATACTCGCAAAGAGAGATTTTAGCCTTGCGAAACGCAGAGTTCTTCACTAAATAAATCGACACAAGCGTTCAAAATGCATCGGTCAGGATCACAAATGATCACAACGTATCGCTCGCGATGAGGCATAAATATCTATGAATTATTCACTGTATTATTTGGTGAATCAAACTTCCAATATAAACGAAACTTTATGACAATGAACTGGTCCCCTGTGTTGGGTGTGATACAAGCTTCCTGAACGAAGCATTCTGAACAATGTTGCATTACTTTTGGTGGTTGAACATAATTTACCTGGAAACTGGGATCCTAGACACCAATTACCTGAAATGAAAGAAAAAAGAGAATAAATAGATAAATGAATAAACACACACACACACACATAATCGCAGAAATCAACATGAACACAAACATAGACTTAATCACTGTATATGCATATGTAACCTGAAGTAAATCGCTAGTAACAGCGAGATCATACAAATAATTTCAGACAGTCGCTCCGGGAATCGAACCTTGACACAGCGACTGTCGAACATCATTTGTATATGCACATGGATATGCATATGCATATATATATATATATATATATATATATATATATATTTATAAAATATATATATATGTATATATATATACATATGTATATATATATACATATATATATATATATATGTATATATACATACTGTATGTACATATGTGGGTGCGTATTCGCCCAGGTCTGTGTGAACACCAGACATACTTCCGTGCAAGTGGGAGCAAACTCGAGTAAATTGAATGGGATTGAGGAACGAATAGATTAAATTGAAACTGAAAGAGAATATTGCCATTGTGGGTTCACTGCACTGCCGCTATGCAAATATCATCGTCTACTTTTTCCTTGTCATCGTCAAGTGGTCAAACACTCCTGGATGCTCTCTTGCTGAAGAGCATCAAACGTTTCTAAAAAACAACTTTCATGAACATTCATTACGATACATTAGAAATATAAAATTAAATTAAATAGATGTTCTATATCTATAAATAATAGAAATTAGATCAAATAAAAAATTCATAAAGCGAAATACAATATATACATTACAATCATTATATATACATATATATATATACATACATATATATATATATACATATATATATATATACATATATATATATATATATATATATACACATATATATATACACATATATATATATACACACATATATATATACACACATATATATATATATATAAATATATATACACATATATACATATATATACATATATATATATACATACATATATATATATATACATACATACTTTATATTCATTAACCCATTACATCCATTACATACATACATTACACCTATTACATACACAAATACTTTACATACATTACACACATATATACATACATTACATACATAAATTTTTTTTATATCTTTCCTCCTTACTGTCAGCCAATTTCTCTCAGTCAGGGGAACCTTTTCTTGTAGAAAAGAGTCTATTCGTTATCAACCCATTTCATTAGTATTCTTGGGCCACGCGATATACTTGTGGATACCGTGTCGAACTCATGAGTAGGTGGTCGTGAGTTCGATTTCCGTGGCCCACTGCGGGCAGGAAGGCGACCCAACATCAGCCTAAAAAGCTCTGCGGCATGCAGCAACTGAGAGAGGTTTCTCACTTCCCACTTCCTTGAGTGGAATGGCGATTATTATTATTACTATTATTATTACTATTATTATTGTTATTAGCAGCAGCAGCAGCAGCAGCAGCAGCAGCAGCAGCAGCAATAATAATAATGATACATACATACATATACCAAAGGCTTTTCCCCCTTACACCGGGGGTAGCCAAAAAGAAAAAGGCATAGAAATCCCTCCCACCCATTTCACTTCCCACACATTCCACTCCCCTCCACCCTTCTCCCTCTCGGCACCTCCTGGATGACGGGTCATCCCTGCATCCTGTTCACTGCCCTGGGTCAGAAGCAGTGTCGCAAGACACAGCACATCCACAGCAAGGCCGCTTCATAAATTCGGTGACCCCCCCCCCCTCTCCGTCCCCTAATGCAGAAAAGGAGAAGACGGGGAGAAATCCCTTCGGGCTGCGTCAATTTTTTTTTTCATGCATACTTCCTCACTCCCCATCCCCTACCCACTCCCCGTCATGCATCACAGCCTCATCTATACACAACCCTTCTCCATTCACCCCTATCTTCTGTCCTCTCCCGTCCTTCCTCCACAGACATTCCTCTCTTTTGTAAAGCCCCTTTCACCCCATCCATACATCCATCTCATCCTAGGACGCTCCCTCATATTCACTCCTTCCACCTCCGCCTTCCACACTTATTTTACTAATATTTCTTCACACATTCTTTCCATGTGTCCAAACCATCCTAATACTCTTTCATCAACCCTATCTTCCAGCTCCCTTTCCACCCCTGTTCTCCTCCTCACCTCCTCATTTCTCACTCTATCTAGCCTAGTAACCCCTATCATACTTCTCAGACATTTCATCTCAAACACATTCAAACTCCTTCTCTCTTCCTCTCTCATGTTCCATGATGATAATAATAAAAAAAATAAAAAAAATAACTAAAATAAAAAAATCGAAAGTAAAAAATAAAATAGTAAAAATAATGAAAATGATAACAACAATAACAATATTATTATTATTATTATTAATTATAATTATCAATTATTATTATTATCATTATTAATTTTCTATTTCTTTATTATTATAATTATCATTATATATTTATTTCATTACCATTATTTCTTTTTTTCTAACCCAAGAAAAATTAAGAAACCGATTGCGCTTGACTGTGGCCTCAAGCTGAAGACAATTTTCGTTTGGAACTTCGCCTTAGAAGGTGAAGAGCCTACGTCAGGATACGCTGAGCAGCTGCGGTCGAAGACGTCACCTTTGCCCTATTATGCGCTCTGTGGACCGCATGGGGGCAGGTAACTAATAGTCACTGCAGGGAATAGGAGGGGAGTGCGGGATTCGAACCCACAACTAAGTGAATGCTAGACCAGCACGCTTCCGAATGGTATAGACTTAGTAACTATTCGTGAGCGCTGAAACTATCGTTTATTTTAAGAAAAGGTTAGACAACTTTATGGATGGG
>NC_134808.1:26779746-26787246 GCF_046742065.1 Oratosquilla oratoria | reverse complement strand
CAGGTGAAACACAACATATGGGGAAACCAATTTCATTTGGGTGGAGAGCAATTTCACATGGATGAAACCAATTTCGCTTGGGTTGAAATTAACCTAGGCAAACACATGGGTGAAACAAATATTTATTTATTTATTTATTTATTTATTTTTTTTTTTTTGCTTGGGTTAATTTTCACCTCCGAGAAATACGTTATATGGATGAAACCAATTTCACTGGATGGAAAGAATTTTCACACAAATAAAACCAATTTTGCGTGGGTTAAATTTCACCTTGGTGAAGTATTTTATATGGGTGAAACGCATTTCAACCGAGTGAAAAAACTCCCGATTTAAATATCACTTAAGGGAAACAAATTTCATTCGAGTGACACATTTTACATGGGTAAAACATTTTTAATTGGTGAAAGAAATTTCACCTCAGTGAAACAATATTTACCTTGGTGATACGCTTTTCATCTGGGTGAAATACCCAAGTAAAACTGTCTTCCCACAGACGTATTTCCCACAGGATAACCTCCCTACCCCTTCCCCTCTGCCTACCTTCTCCCACCCCCCATCTATTTTCCACCAGCTTCAACCCTCAATTTCTCCCCCATCCTCATTCTCCACCAACACCCTCATTCCCAATAATCTCTCGCCACTTCCTTCTTCATTCCACGACGCTCTTTCTTCATTCCACGACGCTCTCCATTCCTTTGTCGAGTCTTTCCCCTCTTCTTTCTTCCCCTCTCTTGGCTCTCGTTATCATCTCTTTACATTCCTTCTGCGCTACTCTCTCTGCCTCTCTCTCTCTCGTTCTTTCTCTCTTCCTCTTCCTCCTCTTCTCGTCAGCATTACTGGTCTCCGTCACGTCCTCTTTCTCCTCTCCCTCCTTCCCCTCTTTGTTCTTCTTCCCTTCTTCCTCCTTCACCTCTCTGGGTTCTCGTTATCTTCTCCTTACATTCTTCCTGCTCTCCTTCATCTTCCTCTTCTTGGTCCACTTGTCCTCTTTCTACTCTCTTCCCTTTCTACTCTTATCTTATCCTCCTCTTCTTTCTCGTCATCTTTTTCTTCCTCTTTCTTTTCTACTCACCAACCACCTTGTTCTCGTCCTCTATATTCTCTATCTCGCTTTTTTTTTTATCCTCTTCCTCTTTCTCATCTCTCTTTCTCGTTCTCGTTCTCCTCCTCTTCCTCTTTTCCTCCTATCTCTTCCTATTCCTCCTCCTCCTTCTATTTCTCATCTTCCTCGTTCTACTCCTCCTGTTTCTCCTCTTCCTCCTCCTCTTTCTGATTCTCTTCCTCATTACCTTTCTTATCTCCTTATCTTTCATCTTTATCTTCTTTCTCATTCTTTCTCTACTTAATTTTTCTTTACTACTTCTCTTTGGATTCTTTGATATCATCTTATTACATTTCTTTCATTATTTTCTTTTTTTCTTCTTCTTCTCTTTCTCATCTTCTTCCTCGTCCTCACTATTCTACTTATTTCTTTGTATTTTCGTCTCATCTTCTTATCCTTAAATTCTACCTTTTTACACTTCTGAAGTCACTTCTCTTCCTCTTATCCTCTCTTAATGTTACTCCTCCTCCTCAATGTTTAATCTTATTTACTATTTTAATTCCATCTTATTCATTAATACCATCTCTTTACAATTCCAGTCTCTCTCTCTCTCTCTCTCTCTCTCTCTCTCTCTCTCTCTTCTTCTTCTTGCTATTGTTCCTCTTGTTCTCACACCCGTCCTACGCTCTTCACCTTTGAGGAACATAAGAATGGAGAAGACTGCAAGGGACCATAAGGCCTACACTAGGTAGTTCCATGTCCATGACTATCATCCCTATCAATAAAGTTATCTCATCTCCTCTTAAACCAACGAATAGTTTCAACACTCACTATATGGCTAGTAAGCCTATTCCATTCGTTAACTTCTCTATTCGTAAACCAGTTCTTGCCTATTTCCTTCTCAAACCTAAATTCTGCCTCTTCTCCATCGCCTTCTTCCAGTCTCTCAATCCTTTTTCATTTGTAAAGTTATCTAACCTTCTCTTAAAAACAACCAATAGTTTCAGAGTTGGCTACATGGCTAATCTGTTCCATTTCTTAGCCGCTCTACTGGTAAAACCATTTCTTGCCTATTTCCTTCTTAAACCTAAAATCTGCCTGTTTCCCTTCGCCTTCTCCCACTTCCTTCATCTTTCTCTACTTAATTCTTTTTCCTCCTCGTCTTCCTTTTATTTCTCATCTGTCTTAACGCATCCACGCCTTACGTTCTTCTTTGGTCTTGGTTCTAAAGCGACTTCCTCCTTCATATTTCTTTTCTAACAGCTTCCGGCATCTCCTCCATTTTGCAAAGTCGCTAAGGTATTTCGTTACAAGGAATAAAAACAACTTTGCACTTGATGCAATGCTATATCAAGGAATGGGCAAGATAGCCACCACAGACTCTAGTGCATATATATATATATATATATATATATATATATATATATATATATATATATATATATATATATATATATATATATATATATATATATATATATAACAAGACGAAACAATGATAAACAATAATAAACAGATTATCAATTCATAAAATAAATAGATTAGCAAATAATAGATACGCAAATAGAAATAGATAAACAAATAGATAAAGGGAGAGTAGCAAGGGCACTTCATTTTTTTATTCTGGCTAAGAACAGGAGATTGCTTCTGCTGTATTAATGCGTTATTACAATGGGCTATTTTTTTCCTACGACTGTTGGAGCAGATTTGTAGCTCTCGGTTTTCGTGCCGGAATCTGATATGCAGAAGGAAAACAAGTTTCCCTCCATCATATATATTGAAGTAGACGATATCCACATATTTCGATCACAGTATGTGGTCTTATTATCCTTCGAGGCACCTAATGGCCAATACTAAAGGTAATTACTAAAGGTAATTACATATCAAACGACGTTCTATGTAAATTGTTGAGAAAACAAAATAGTTTGCCACAGGGATTTGACGGTGGTATCGACAATTAAATGGAGGTTGGAGGGAAAATAGCCCAGTGTGATAGTGCTTCAGCATCGCTTGAGTACAGAAAGGGTTAAACCTTAATTAACCTTCCCCGGATTCAGAACTCCTTATATGATTTATTCTGGCCAATTCCAACCTATTTCAGTCATCTACGCATTGTCCATTTAACTGCACAGAGATTAAACCAACATGGTTTAACCTCATTCCTTACCTAGAAGAACTCTTTGGTCTCGTCTGAACACTAGACGTTTTCATTTAGGTCTAAGAAGGAAATGGGCAAGAACTTGTTCACCAACAGAGTGGTTAACGAACGAAATAGACTTAGTAACCATGAAGCGAGTGCTGACACAATTGTTTGTTATAAGAGATGAGATAACTTTATGTATAGGGATAATAGGTGGTAAGGGACATGGAACTGCCTAGTGTAGGCATTATGGTCTCTGGCAGCCTCTTCCATTCTTATGTTTCTATATTCATTCACTAGTTTGGTATCCCGCAAACACCATCGCGGTCAATTACGTCAGTCCCCGGCGCACAATACCCACCGGTGCACAGTATCCCCAGCGCACTATACCCCGGTGCACAATACCCGCGGCTCACAATTACCCCGGTGCACAATACCAGCGGCGCACAATACCCCCGGTGCACTATACCCGCGGTAACAATACCCCCCGCTGCACTATACCCCCACGCAAAATATCCCTGACGTACAATACCCCGGTGCACAATACTCCTTGTGTACAATACCCCCAGCACACTATACCCACGGCGGACAAGAGTCCCGGTACATTATACCCCCGGTGCACAATACCCCCCGGCGCACTGTGCCCCCGGTGCACAATACCCCTGGCGTACAATACTCCCCCCCCCCCGCACACAATATCCCCGACGCACAATACCCCCCGACGCACTATACCCCCCGACGCACTATACCCCCCGACGCACAATACCCCCCGACGCACTATACCCCCCGACGCACTATACCGCCGGCGCACAATACACCCGGCGCATGATACCCCCGGTGCACAATATCCCTGGAGCACTACTCCCCAACCACACAATATCCCTGGCGCATAATAACCCCGGCCCACAATACTCCCAGCGAACTATACACTTGGTGCGCAGTACCCCCGGCGCACAATAACCCTGATGCACAATATCTCCGGCGCACAATACCTTCGGTGCACAATACCTCCGGTGCACAATACCCCCGCCGCACAATAGCCCCGGCATATTATACCCCTAGTGCACAATGCCACCAGCGCACTATACTTTCGGCGCATAATACCCCACGTACACAATATCCCCGGCGCATAATACCCCCTGTGCACAATATCCCGGCGCACTATACCCACGATACACACAATACCCTGGTCACTGAATACCCCGGCCCACAATACTCCTGGCGAACTATACCTTCGGCGCACAATAACCCCAGCTCACAATACCCCTGGTACACAATACATCAGCGCACAATACATCAGCGCACAATACCCATGGTGCACAATATCCCCAGGCACACAATACCCGGGTGCACTATACCCCCGGTGCACTATACCACCGACGCCCCATTCGCCGCGCGTGAAGAGGTGGGGATGATGTACATGTTTACCACCGTCAGATGTCGCCCGCGAGACGCCTATTTTTCATGATTCGGGGCTGCACACAACACGAGCAGCAGAAGCCTCATTGTTCACTCTCTCGCACTCCCACATGCACTGTTGGTTTGTGCCTGTCTGTCTGTCTGTCTGTCTATATCTGTCAGTCTGCCTCCGTGTGTGTGTGTGTGTGTGTGTGTGTGTGTGTGTGTGTGTGTGTGTGTGTGTGTGTGTGTGTGTGTGTGTGTGTGTGTGTGTGTGTGTGTGTGTGTGTGTGTGTGTGTGTGTGTGTGTGTGTGTGTGTGTGTGTGTGTGTGTGTGTGTGTGTGTGTGTGTGTGTGTGTGTGTCCCTTTTACTAATTCTCTTCCCATTTTCAATACCACCACATTAACCCTTCGCCTAACAATATTCTCCCCTCTTACAGAAGGGTAGCCAAACACACGGGCTAATTTTCTTCTACCATCTCATCTCTTTGATAGCCATAGAGTTAAACTCGTGATTTTTTCCTCTATCTCTCTTTTATTCTCTCTCCCTCTCCCTCTCTCCCTCTCTCTCTCTCTCTCTCTCTCTCTCTCTCTCTCCCTCCCTCTCCCTCCCTCCCTCCCTCCCTCTCCCTCCCTCTCCCTCCCTCTCACTCCCTCCCTCTCCCTCCCTCTCCCTCCCTCTCCCTCCCTCTCCCTCTCTCTCTCTCTCTCTCTCTCTCTCTCTCTCTCTCTCTCTCTCTCTCTCTCTCTCTCTCTCTCTCTCTCTCTCTCTCTCCCTCTCTCTCCCTCTCCCTCCCTCTCCCTTCCTCTCCCTCCCTCTCCCTTCCTCTCCCTCCCTCTCCCTCCCTCTCTCTCCCTTTCCCTCCCTCCCTCCCTCTCTCTCTCTCTCTCTCTCTCTCTCTCTCTCTCTCTCTCTCTCTCTCTCTCTCTCTCTCTCTCTCTTTCTTTTAATGGGCAGTCATCGAGGTTCTCCCCTATCCTTTGCTAACCATCGTATCTTTTCCTCACTGGCGCTCTTGTCTGGCCGGATACGCTCCTTCCAGGAGGAAAACCTTTTCAGCAAATTGCCACACGGGCACGGGGCGGCCTCACAACAGAGCCCGAGAATGCGAACAGGTCTTCCTGGTTCTAGGGTTAGAGGGGGGGGGGGGGTGGATAGAGAGGTGGAGATGGGGGGAGAGAGGGTAGAGGGGAAGAGGGAGAGGGGGAGAAGGGGAAAGAGTGGGAGAGATGGAGAAGGGGGAAAAAGGAGGAGGGTAAGGAGAAGAGAGGGAGATGGAGGAGAGAGGATGATGGGGGAGAGAGGGGGAGATGGGGAGAGAGGGGGAGATGGGGAGAGAGGGGGAGATGGGGAGAGAGGGGGAGATGGGGAGAGAGGGGGAGATGGGGAAAGAGGGGGAGATGGGGAAAGAGGGGGAGAGAGGGGGAGATGGGGAAAGAGGGGGAGAAAGGGGGAGAGGTGAAGAGAGGGATACAGAGGGTGAGAGAGGCGAAGAGAGGGGGAGAGGGGAGAAAGGCGGAGAGGGGGAGAGGGGAGAAAGGCGGAGAGGGGGAGAGGGGAGAGAGGCGAAGAGGGAGAGAGAGAAAAGAAAGGGAGAGAGAGGAGACGAAAGTGGGAGAGAGGGGGCAGAGAGAAGAGATACGGAGAGGGGAGAGAGGGAAAGGGAGAGAGGGGAAGAGAGAAAGTGAAAGAGAGACAGAGAAAAGGGAAGAGAGGGACAAAGAGAAAGGGGAGTGACGGACAGGGACAGAGAGAAGGGGAGAGAGGGACAGAGATGGGGAGAACGGGAGGAGAGGGGGAAGAGAGGGAGGAGGGGGAAGAGAGGGAGGAGGGGGAAGAGAGGGAGGAGGGGGAAGAGAGGGAGGAGGGGGAAGAGAGGGAGGAGGGGGAAGAGAGGGAGGAGGGGGAAGAGAGGGAGGAGAGAGAGGGAGGAGAGAGTGGGAGATAGAAAGGGGAGAGAGAGGGGGAGAGAAAAGAGAAGGGAGAGAGAGGAAAAGAGATGGGAGAGCGAGAAGAGAAGGGGAGAGGTGGGAGAGGTGGGTGAAAGGGGAATAGAGTGGCAGAGAAGGGAAGAGAGGAGAGAGGGAGAAGGAAATGGAAGAGGGGAGAGAGGTGGAAAGAAGGGTAGGGAGGGGGAAAGAGGCGGAGAAAGGGGAAGAGAGAAGGGGGAGAGAAGGGAAGAGAAGGGAAGAGAAGGGAAGAGAAGGGAAGAGAGGGGGACAGTGGGGGAGAGTTAGAGGAGAGAGAGGGGAGAGTTTGGGGGTTGGCGTCGGGAGCGCTGCTGTTTCCGGCCGGATCCTAGGGTTATGCAATTCCTCATAGTATGCATACGCATACATGTGCGTGTTATACATACTGTACACATATATATATATATACAATAATAACAATTATAACAAGTAATCATAATGATGATAATAATACTAATGATAATTGGTTTCCATGCCTTTTTCTTTTTGGCTACCCCCCCCCCGTGTAAGGGGGAAAAAAGCCTTTGGAATATATATGTATTGTTATTGTTATTATCATTATCATTATTATTATTATTGGTAACAATAATAATAATAATAACAATAATAACAATAATAACAATAATAATAGTAATAATAATAATAACAATAATAACAATAATAACAATAATAATAGTAATAATAATAATAACAATAATAATAATAACAATAATAATAATAATAACAGCAACAACTAGTAAATGAAACAAACGAAAGTGAATGACAAATGAAAGAAATCGAAAGATCTCTCTGTTCCTGAACACAATGTGATTGATAGAGAGCCTTCAATGAGATATGTTGGAAGAAGAAGAAAAAAACAAACAATGACGCAACTCTTCCACATTCGCTTCACCTCCCACAGTATCAATCAATCATTCAATCAATCAGTCAATCACCGATTATTCTCTT
>NC_134808.1:26762246-26769746 GCF_046742065.1 Oratosquilla oratoria | reverse complement strand
TCTGTGTGGTGGCTATACGCAAAAGCAGAATTCGGTTTGACTAAAGACAGGTATAAAGAAGAGAAAAAATAAGTGATGGCCGGAGAACGCGTCAAAAGTTGTACGCGCATTTACACACATACACGCACACATACATACATACACACACACACACACACTATATATATGTGTATATATATATATATATATATATATATATATATATACATACTCATAAATATGCACACACAAACACACACACATACGCACACACACAGAACACACATACATACAATCATGTATACACACACACACACAGTCTCCACCTGCCAATATGTTTTTTCTCTCTCTCATATTTGCTCATTTATCTTTAACTTCCGACATTCTTTATCCATCTTTGCTCACGCCTTTCGACGTTATGATATTTCTCTCACTCTCCTACCACCTTGCTCTCGGTCTTCCTACCGCTCTCTTCCCGCCCACCAACTCAAATCACGAAGACTCTTTGCTATAACGTCCCCATTCATTCTAATGACATGCCCTTGCCTTCTGAAAAGAGCCGTGCTCGTTCCCTCCACACTCAACCATCATCCTCATATACCCATTATTCTTTTCGTCTTTTATTCATCCTTCTTCGCGTGGCAAATGTATATATACGATCATGCTACCGTCTCCCTTCTTCTATTCCGTACATTTGCATGCTTAAGAGGTTCAAAAGGGCTGTCATGGAAAAGTATTACGTTAGTCCCCCACCCACTCCCCCCTCTCCTTTCCCTCTTCCTTCTCTCCTCTCCCTCTTCTTCTCCTCTCCCTCTCCCCTTTCCTTCTCCTCTACCCTTTCCTTCTCCCCTTCCCCTCTCCTGCTTTCCTTCTCCTCTCCCCCTCTCCTTCTCTTCCTCTCCCCCTCTCCTTCTCTTCCTCTCCCCCTCTCCTTCTCTTCCTCTCCCCTTTTCCTTCTCCCCTTCCCCTCTCCTTTCCCCTCCCCCTTTCCTTTTCCCCTCCCCCTCCCCTTCTTCTCTCCTCTTCCCCTTTTCCCTCTCTCCTCCCCCTCTCCTTCTCCTCTCCCCCCATTCCCCCACACACTAACAGACACCGCCTCGTGGGGAGCAACGTAAGGGAAGAGTGCTGTCTTTGTTGACAGCTCCGTAAGGAGACTTCAAATGATCTCCTCGCTGTGTCTCTCCCCCCCTTAACCCCCCCCCCCCACACACACACACTCTCCTCCCACCATCTGGAGCACCCAAGTCACACCAATGGGAAAAGAGACACTTCAGTTTAAGGAGGGGAGCTCGTCACAGACCATCAAAAATTGGAGAGAGAAAAAGACACACACACACACACACACACACACACACACACACACACACACACACATATATATATATATATATATATATATATATATATATATATACATTATGCCGCTTATCTTCATGCATCAACAGTTCTTGCGAGAGCCTTTTGAGTGTACTGAGCATATACCTGCTTGGCAGCCAGTTCTTCAGTTTTTTTAAGGAAAATGCAATATGCATACACACACACACACACACACACACACACACACACACACACACATATATATATATATATATATATTATATATATTCATGTGTGTGTGTGTGTGTGTGTGTGTGTGTGTGTGTGTGTGTGTGTGTGTGTGTGTGTGTGTGTGTTTGTGTGTGTGTGTGTGTGTGTGCGTGTGTGTGTGTGTGTGTGTGTGAGTGCCTGTGGGTAACGACGGAGAGAAGAAAAAATTACGGACACGTGAAACGTGACAAGACGATTCAGGTGCTCCAAAGGGCCATTTACACGGTGAAACCCGGTTTGTCGAACAAGGGTTTGAAGTGATGTTGGACCGTGTGAATGGGGTATTTGATTGTCAAACACGTTTGTCAAACATGTTTGACAACCAAATACCCCCGTTCACACGTTCAAACATCACTTCAATCAAGTGTTTGACAAACGGGGTTTGACCGTGTAAATGGTCCTAACAAGTAAAGAAACAAGCCCTGAAGGACACAAAGCAAGATAAATTGCAGAACAATTTGATGAAAACCCAAGACAGATACGAAAAGGAAAGACGAGGAGGATATAAAAGAAAAAAAGGACGAAAAATGGAGGGGGAAAAGAGGGAGTAAGCAGAAAAAAAAATAAGACGAAAGGTAGAGGAAAGCAAAGGTTGGTATTAAACGAAATTCTAAGAAACGTTATGTACATCTGCAACTTGAGATTAAATTTCGCTCTCCCCTCCCCTCACCCCCCTTGAATCAAATTAGCGTCTTTTATGTCCTTGGGATACACAAGTACTTGTTGTTCAGATCGAGACCAGGAGGATCTCCCCCTACCCAAGGCTGAGCGAGCGCTGCTGTGACGAAGACAATCATTCTTAATTCAAAAGTGCCCCCGTCTTGCTCTCACTCCAGATCCATACCAAAACGAGGTCTCTCTTTCTTTCTCTCTCTCTCTCTCTCTCTCTTTTCCGTGGCCACAGATAAGTCAGAAAGACCGTCTGGGAGGACTTCCCAAATCAAGGGAGAAAAAGGTATATACAGCACCTATTATCTACATATATGTGTATACATAAATGCATATATACATGTATGCATACATATCACTAATGCACTATGGATATCTACACACATATACATACATGTGCACACACATATATACAAATATATACATATGCATGTGCATATACACACTTGTACATACATACACATACATACACACACATTTATACAGGACACACATACATCTATACACACACAAGCACATATGCACGTACACACAATCAATCTTTTATGAAATAGCAAATAATGCATTGATCTGGGTCAGAACTCGTTTTCTCACCTTTGTTCATATACACATACACATTTATA
This sequence comes from Oratosquilla oratoria, assembly GCF_046742065.1. Lineage (NCBI taxonomy): Eukaryota > Metazoa > Arthropoda > Malacostraca > Stomatopoda > Squillidae > Oratosquilla > Oratosquilla oratoria. The sequence goes on along the minus strand of NC_134808.1, from coordinate 26,766,888 downwards.
TAGATACACAAACACATACACACACATGCACATATGCACGTACACATTTTTGTGAAATAGCAAATAATGCATTGACCTGGAGCCAGACCTCATTTTCTCACCTTTGTCCTCAATTGACCCTAGAGGTCCTGGGAAGTGGCCGTCCCACAGAGTCTTTTATTCCCCGCACCCCGGGATTCGCTCTTGTCAGGACATAACATCCCAAGTCGTCAAGATGCAGTGGATTCGTTTTAAATCCACCTCGAGTGGATTCGTTCGAAATCCACCTCGATGTTGTTTTCCCCCTCATTTGTGGGGATAAGGAAAACAGCGATTGGTTGTAAAGGGAGTTATGTCTTAATCTTTGGGGGCAGGAATAGTGAAGTTGTCAAAGTTTATATATAGGGCATCACAAAGACACACGCGTACAGGCAAAAGCCCTTGCGCACACAAACGCACACACGTACACGCAAGTCTACATGGGGATACACCATCCCAATACCACCACCACCACCCACATTCCCCTACCACCACCACCACCTCCACACCAACCACCAACCTTCTCCTCCACATCTCATCTCCCTTTCCTTTCTGCCCCCCCTCCCCTCTTTTTTCATTATTTCTTTAATCCCTCCTTTCTCCCCCTCCCCCTCCCCCGGTAACCCTTTCCAGCTTGCACGACGTTTCCGCTCCGACACTTTTGCCTCCGTTATTGTTTCTCTTCCTCCTCCTCCTCCTCTATTCCCTCCCCTTCTCCACTCTCTCTGCTCCTCAATCTCTCTTCTCATCCAAGACCTTTCCGCTCTCCCTGTCTTACTCTATTCCACATCTCTTCCACACACACACACACACACACACACACACACACACACACACACACACACACACACACACACACACACACATATATATATATATATATATATATATATATATATATATATATATATATTAAGCACCCCTACGGAGCAGAGTCCCGCAGCATTCCTTTACGACAGGAGGCTCCATCTCCATTCAGAAGAGTAAGTAGATCACATATTTGCTTCTAATGATCTCTCATGTTTGATAATTATCCTCGGGGAGCAAAGATGAAATGGAGACAAATGGCCGGAGTCCTCCCTCATAAAGCGGTTATCACACTGAGCCTTCCACGGGCTTCGCCAGCGCCGACATTTGTTGGATCAAAAACGACTTCGTTTGCAATATTCTATTTTTGAAGTCTCCAAATATCAAATTATCTTTCCGTCATATATAGCAAAGCTGAAGGATGAACTAGATTGCCTACCTATACGAATGTTAGAAATACTGTTGACATGTTCTCTGTAAAGTCTAGATTTCTGTAAGCCAAGTTATATTCTAGTTATTCAAATGGAGGTTGGAGGTAAGATGTCGGAGGAAAAATAGCCCAGTGTGATAACCCTTCAAAAGACTAGTAGATATAGATAGATTTCAACTTTCTCTACTTCCATCCTCCTCTTCCATCCCCCCTCTTTCACCTTCTCCCTCCTCTCTCTCTCTCATACCCTCTCCCTCTCTTTCCTCCTCCTCACTTAATCTCTCCCTCCTCCTCCATCACTCCCTCTCTTTGCCATGTCTTTGTCCCCAAAGGATAGAAGCGCTGGATATCGCCAACGAAGTACTAAACAACTCAAGTCGTTCCTTGTGAATCGATTATTAAGTCAAGCTCAAGAATTAATTCATCTCCCTCTCACCCACTCCCTCCACTTCCACCTCCTCTCCTCTATACCCCTCTACCACCCTTTCCATCCTCCCCTTCTCTCGTCCTCACCCTCCTCCCCCCTCTCACCATCTTCATCATCGCTCTTCTTCCTCCTCCTCACCCCCTCCTCTTTATATTTCTCACCCCCGTCTCACACTCTGACTCCATCTCCTCCCCATCCTCCATTTAATCCTCCTCTTTACCTCTTTCTGAGCCTCTTGTTCCTCCTCCTCTTCCTCGTTTCCCTCTCCTCCTCCTCCTCTTCCTCCTTTCCCTCTCCTCCTCCTCCTCTTCCTCCTTTCCCTCTCCTCCTCCTCCTCCTCCTTTCTCTCCTCCTCTTCATTCACATTCTTTACATGGGCGTCCTGACTTCTTGTCCGCCATTTATTTCTTCCCCTTTTGCTGTTGATTTTATTTTTTTTTCTTCAAAGTCTGATTAGTACTCTCCTTGTTCATTAGCCTGGGGGGGAACACGGGAGGAGGGGGAGGGGGAGGGGAGGGGAGGGGAGGGGGAGGGGAGGGTACGAGGGGAGTTCGAGTAATTTTTTCCCCCCGAAGTCCTTTTCATGATGCTTAAAGTCGAGGCGACTTCTTCTCGTCCATGATATTTTTGATTATCTATTTCTTAGTCACACTTTGAGTTGTGACGCTTAAGCGAGGAGGTTAGGGGAGGAGGAAGAGGAAGAGGATGAAGAATAGAATGAAGAATAGGATGAAGAGGAGGGAAAAGAGGAGGAGAGAAAAGAGGAAGATGAAGAACAGGATGGAAAAAGGAGGAAGAGGAGTACAAGGGTAGGAGGGGAAGAAGATGAAGTTGGAAGGAAAGCATAGAAGGAGGAGGAGGAGGAGGAGGAGGAAATCATAGGTGGAGGAGAAGGAAGAATAAGTGAAGAACAAGAGGAGGGAGAAGAAGGGGATAGGAGTAGGAAGAAGAAAGAAGAGATGGGGAGGAGGAGGAAAGAAGAGGTGGGAAAGAGGAGGAAAGAAGAGGTGGGGGAGGAGGAGAAAGAGGGTAGGATGAGAAGGAAAGCAGAGGGGGAGGAAAATAGATGAGGAGGATGAGGAGGAAGAGAAGCAAGAGTAGGAGGAGGGGAAAAGGAGGAAGAAGAGGAGTAGAAGGAAAAGGAGGCAGAGGAGAAAGAGGAGGAATAGGAAGAGGAAAAAGAGGAGGAAAAAGAGAAAGAGGAAGAGGAGGAGGAGGAGGTGAAGGAGAAAGTGGAGAAGGAGGAATACGAAGAGGGGAGGAGGAGGAGGAGGAGGAGGAGGAGGGGGAGGAGGAGGAGAAGGGGGAAGATAAGAAGGGGGAAGGGGGAAGAGAAGGGGGAAGAGGAGAAGGGGGAAGAGGAGGAGGGGGAAGAGGAGGAGGGGGAAGAGGAGGGGGAAGAGGAGGAGGGGAAGAGGAGGAGGGGAAGAGGAGGGGGAAGAGGAGGAGGGGGAAGAGGAGGAGGGGGAAGAGGAGGAGGGGGAAGAGGAGGAGGGGGAAGAGGAGGAGGGGGAAAAGGAGGAGGGGGGGGAAAAGGAGGTGGGGAAAAGGAGGTGGGGAAAAGAGGAGGAGGGGGAAAAGGAGGAGGGGGAAAAGGGAAGGGGGAAAGGAGAAGGGGGAAAAGGAGGAGGGGGAAAAGGAGGAGGGGGAAGAGGAGGAGGGGGAAGAGGAGTAGTTAGTAGTAGTAGTAGTAGTAGTAGTAGTAAGTAGTAATAGTGGGTAGTAGTATGAGTAGTAGTAAGTAGTAGTAGTCGTAAGAGGAGGAGATGGAGGAGGAGGAGGAGGAGGAGAGGAGGAGGAGGAGGAGGAGGAGGAGGAGGAGGAGGAGGAGGAGGAGGAGGAGTAGGAGGAGGAGGAGGAGGAGTAGGAGGAGGAGGAGAGGGAGGAGGTAATTACAAGAACAATGAGTATGGTAAAGTGTTAAGAGGGAGGTACCTACAGTATATACAAGCACACATATTCCCCATACATCTAAGTACATATTGTACTTGTCTGTACATGTATGTACATATATGCACATGTATATACCTTGTATGTATATAAGAAGATAAGAATGAAGTAGACTGCAAGAGTGACCATAAGGCCTACACTAGGCAGTTCCATGTCCATAACCATCTGTCATCTCCATCCTAAACTATCACAACCCCAGCTATACAACTGGGTATTATGATTAAGACAGATATTAGATATGACTAGAAAACTATTAATAATCAATAATTTGGTCTATTTGATAATGTATTACTTGCAACACTTAGCTCAATTTGGCCCAGTAATTATTTTTGCCAACATTAATTTATCTTTTATATTATCATGTCTTTCACAGAATATCAATATGCCAAATAAATTTGAAAGAAATGTGTCACAAACATTAAACAAAAACCTTGTGACTACGAAATTATTTCAGTTGTGACGATGGTATATAACAGTTACATTGTAACGGTCATTTCGAGATCAACGACAATTCAAACTCAAAAAACATGGAGGAAATATTTGCATTAATTGTTCCAAACTCGTATCACTAACGTACCCTGCCAAAACAATTCTATATACTACGTAACAAAAGTTTAATATTCTATCTTGTAAACATTCTATCATATATGTACCCTAACCGTCATTAATTTATCTTAATTGGGAACGAATCTCTAAATTTTGAACACTGTCTTGTTCATAACATTAATGTAGTTTAATTCTTACTACGCTGTAACACCATTTGAAAAATAAATTACATCGTTTAAGATCTTATAATGCAAAATAATTTACTGGCAAAAATCTATGTTGCATGGTGCATTTATGTAAAGCCTTTAATCGTCGACATTGGACATATTTGAGATACATTTGTTATTAATAAAAGAAAGCTAATCCAGCAAGTACGCTTTCACTTACAGTCGACATTACGTCACAATTTCGTTTGCAGTCGACATTACGTCGTGCATGTACAGACCACGGTCCCGTATGGGAAC
>NC_134808.1:26747246-26752246 GCF_046742065.1 Oratosquilla oratoria | reverse complement strand
ATATGTATATATAGTTTATATAAAGAAAAAGCTTGTAGTGGAGGTCTCTGAGCTACCCAGTCAATACCAAACCCTACCTTTACTCTCTTCGTTTTTCTCTATTATCTTCTATTCTTCTACCTTTTCATTCCACCCGCTTTTGTATCTTCTTCCCTTTAAACAATCAGGATTCAGCCAACATTCTAATAAAACCCATTATCTCCTGTTATTTTACTAATACAATATTCTTACACCTTTTGTATACAACCAGCATCCAGTCCACATTCAAGTCAAAAATACCATTTTATATCTTTCTAATACATTATTCTTCCACTTTTTTAATACCAGTATCCAGTCCACATTCAGGTCAAAAATACAATTTTATAATATCTTTCTAATACATTATTCTTCCACTTTTTGTATACAACCAGCATCCAGCCTACAGTGAAGTCAAAATTTCCACCATCTGTTATCTTTCTATTTTTTCTATTTTTTCCTTTAACCAACCAGGCTCAACCTTACATTCAAATCAAAATCATCATCTTTCATTTTTCTAACACATTATTCTTCCACTTTTTATACATTTAGCATCCAGTCCACATTCAAGTCAAAATCACCATCTTCTGTTACCTTTCTCATACATTATCCTTCCATTTTTTGTATACAACCAGGCTTCAGTCCACATTCACATCAAATCTACCATCTACCATCTTCCATCTTTCGAATACATTATCCTTACACCTTTTGTATACAAACAGCATGAGTTACATATTCAAATAAAAATCACCATCTTCTGTTATCTTTCTGATATATCATTCTTCCTCTTTTTGTATACAATTAGCATCCGGTTCACTCTTAAATCAAAATCACCATCTTCTGTTATCTCTCTTATACTTTATATCTTTCCATTTTTGTATATTTTCCATTGTTTCGTCCCTTGTACACTCTTCCCTTTAAACAACCAGACTCCAGTTCAAATTTCACTCAAAATCACCATCATCTATTATTTTTCTAATACAATATTCTTCCCCTTTTTGTGTACAACCAGGCTCCAGTTCACGTTCAAATCAAAACCATAGTCTTCTGATATCATTATTCTTCCACTTTTGCTATACCTCCCCGTTGTTTCCGCCCTTGTATTCTCCTCCTAACAAATCGTCGACCTCCAGTCCACCTCCTCCCGATTGAAGTCTCCATTCTTTTCCTGAATGGCTCTCGGGCCCTCCTCAGCCTCGCCCCTTTCATTTCCTTCACATGTGAACATCGACATGAACATCCCAATTTTGGGCCAAGGCCCTTCTCTTCTTTTCGTTCTTCAAGTTAACATAGTTTTACCTTTGCCAGGTTTCTCCTTTTCCAAATTCTCTTCTACTTTCTCTTCTGGAAAACACTATTCATTCTTGGTTTATTTTCTCCTCCTCAAATGATCTTTTTTCGTTCTTCCAATTTACATAAATTTTCCTTTGATAAGTTTCTCCTTTTCCAAATTATCTTCTACTTTCTCCTCTAGTTAAAACTTTATTCTTTCTTGGTCTATTTTCTCCTCTTCAATTTATCTCTTTTCGTTCTTCCAGTTAACATAATTTTTTCTTTGCCAAGTTTCTCCTTTTCCAAATTCTTTTTTACTTTCTCTTTTGGTTAACATATTTATATTCATTGATAATTTTCTCATTTTCAATTTTTCTACTTCTTTTAGTTTACATAATCTTTCCTTTGTTGAGCTTTTCCTTTCCAAAACATCCTCTACAGCTATTTCCAGTTAACATAAATTTTCTTTAATAAATTCTCTTCTTTCCAGTTTTTCTTCCTCTTCCTCTTCCAGCTGACATAAGCTTTTCTTTGTCAATTTTCTCCTTTTAATCTTTCAACTTTCCCATTTCTCTCCTCTCACATATTTTTTCACGCCTTTTCCTTCAAAATTGTTCTTCATAAGATTTTCTCCTTTAAATTCTATTTCTTAATATATCTTCTTTTTAAAGAAAATTATCCAGTGATTATTCTTTATACGTTTCTACAGTACAAAATTTCTGTACACACATGCACACACACACGCACACACACACACACACACACACACACACACACACACACACACACACACACACACACACACACACACACACACACACACACACACACACACACACATATATATATGTATATATATATAATATATATATATATGTATATATATGTATATATATAATATATAATGTATATATATATATATATATATATATATGTATATATATGTATATTACATATTGTTCCTTCATTCTATAAATGTTTTCTTTTACGTATGTTCACTTTACAAAACCGATCCTTGCAATCATATTCTTTTAATAATTATCCTTGTCTTTTCTTTTCCATGCTTTCAATAAAATGAATATTTCTTTGTACACACATTACAAAGCCTATCCTTTAAATGATCTTTTTTAATAACTCTTTTTTAAGAACTCATCACTTTTGCCAACATTCTGCTCAATTTATTTTCTCGTTGAGAAATTCTTGTTCGAGAACTTTCTCTGTAACAAATGTTCTCCTCAAATAAAGTTCCACACTTAATTTTCTCTTTAACTGGTTCAATATTTTCTCATTTCTGTCCATTATTTCATTTACTCTCTTTCCGTCCTCTCTTCGTCTCATGCTTCCGTAATTTGTTCTTTCATTATTTCCTCCCCTACTCCTCTTCTTCCTCCTTCTCCTCCTCCTCCTATTTCTATTCCTCCTTTAACTTTCATTCCTCTCTCCCCTCCCATTAAAATCATCCAACTTCTCCTCTTCCCCCTCCTCCTCCTCCTCCTCCTACTCCTCCCCTCCTCCTACTCCTCCCCTCCTCCTCCTCCTACTCCTACTCCTACTCCTTCTCCTCCTCCTCCTTCTTCTTCTTCTTCTCCTCCTTATTCCTCTCTTCCTCCTCCATCTCCTCCTCCTCTCGTTATCCTTCTCCTCCTCCCCCTTCGTCTCCTTCTCATCCTCCATCTTCTCCTCCTCCTTCTCCTCCTCCTATTTCTCCTTCTTCTCCTCCTACTCCTTCTTCTCCTCCTCCTCCTCCTCTTTCTCCTCCTCCTCCTTCTCCTCCTCCTCCTCCTCCTTCTCCAGCCTTTCCTCATATTACTTTTCCTTTTCCACTTCCTCCTCCTCCTCATCAGCTTCATCCTGTACCAAGCTTTCTCTCACATCCAAATTTCTCTCTTCCTCTCTTTCTCCCCCTCTCTTCCCTCTCTTCTCCTACCTCTCCCTCCCACTTCCCTCTATTTCTCTTCCTCCCCTTACCCTCACTTTTTCATCTTTGTCTTCCCCTTCTTTCTCCCTCCTCCCTTCCATCTCCTCTTTCTCGACCCTCCTCTTTCTCCAATCTTACCCTCCCCTTCTCCTCCTACTCTTCCCCCACTTTCCCCTTTCTTCCCCTTGTTTTCCATTCCCTTCTTCACCTCCCTCTCCTTCTCCTCCCCCTTTCCCCTTCTCTCCCCTCCTTTCCCCTTCCCTCTTCCCCTCCCCCACCTCCTCCCCTCCCCTTCCCCTCCTATCCCTTCCATTCCCCATCTTCACCTCCCCTTTCCCTCGACTGCCCCTCCCCCTCCTCCCTCCCCTTCCTACTCCTCTCCCAATCCTTCAGTCCCTATCTCCTCTTACTCCCCTCCTACCACTCCACCCCGTCCTCCTCCCCTTCTCCATTCCGCCTCCCACCCCTCTCCCCCTTCCCTCTCTTCCTTCCTCTTCCCTCTCCCTCTCCCTCCTCTCTCTTGCCCCTCCTGCCATCCTCCCCTCCTACTCCCTTCCTCACCTCCCCTTCCCCATTCCCCCTTCCGCTTCTCCCCTCCCCTCCTCATTCCTACCTTCCCCTTCTCCTCCTATCTCATTCCCCCTTCCCCTCCTCCCCCTCCCACTCTTTCCCATCCTCCCCTTCTCTCCCCTCCTCTTTCCTCCCATCCCCTACTCCTCCTAAATAATTCCCACTTCCTTCCTACCCATACCCCTACCCCTTCCCTTCCTCCCTTCTTCTTCTCTTTCCTTCCTCTTCCCCTCCCACTCCTCCCCATCCTCCCTCATACTCCTCCTTCCTCCCCCTTCTTCCCCTCCCCTCTTCTTTCCCCCATCCGTCTCCTACCCGATTCCCCATTTTCCTCCTCCCCCTCCAATCCCACTCCTCCCCACTCCCCCTTCCCCATTCTCCCTTCTCCTCCTCTTCCCTCCCTCTCCCCCACCCTCCCTCTTGACCAAGAGACTAGATTCCTTTCTCTCTTCTGGAAATTCCTTTCATGCGGACTGATGCTCCGCAGAGATTAGCTTTGGCATCCTTTGGGCGCGCCAGCTAATACCCACCGCTCTTCTGAATCCTCCTGGAAGCTTTCATTTACCCAGAGAGAGAAAGAGAAAGAGAAAGAGAGAAAGAGAGAAAGAGAGAAAGAGAGAAAGAGAGAAAGAGAGAGAGAGAGAGATAAAGAGATAAGAGGATGAGATGGAGATGAAGACATAGATAGAGATGTCGATAGTGATAGAGATAGTGACAGAAATAGAGACAGGTATAGATATAGGATATAAAAATTATATAGACCACGGACTGAAATCTATTGGCTTCAAATTTACTGATGATACAAAATTGTGTGGAATGGAAAATGGTCACTTTAACCAATTAGATATTCAAAAAAATTGAGAAAAACTACAGCAATGGTCTGAAAAGTGGCTAATGAAATTTAACACAAGTAAATGCAAGGTTATGCACATGGGTAAAAATAAACGTGAGTACGATTACAAGTTATTTTGAAACTCGTTAACAAAAGTGATTAGTGAAAAGGATCTCGGCGTAATTATCAGTAATGATCTCAAGTCATCTAAGTATTGTATTTCCGCCCCAGAGAAAGGAAATAAGATTCTAGAACTGATCGCGCGATCTTTTGATTTTAAAAGTTCATCTATAATTAATAATCTATATAAAGTGTTAGTTCGTCCACAATTGGAATATGCTGTTTCTTTATGGTTACCGAATCTCAATAAAGACATTGACGGATTAAGAAAAG
>NC_134808.1:26732246-26739746 GCF_046742065.1 Oratosquilla oratoria | reverse complement strand
ACAGGCATACATCATTTGCATCCAAAACCTCCTTCATGCTATTCATCCATCCCTTGGTCTTCCATTCAAGCTCACCTCATCCACTCCTGTGTTCCACATTCGTTTTGCTCTTTCATCCTCATTCTTTCCATTTGTCCACAACATTTCATCAGTCTATTTTATCCAGTAGTTCAACTTCCTTTCCACTTCTCCACCTCGCCTCATAAGAACATAAGAACAAAGGAGACTGCAAGAGACCATAAGGCCTACACTACGCAGTTCCATGTCCATGACCACCTATCATCTCCATCCATAAAGTTTTTTAGCCGTTTTTTAAAACAACTGATAGTTTCAACGCTCACTACATGGTTACTAATTCTATTCCATTCGTTGACCACCATATTAGTAAACCAATTCTTGCCTATTTCCTTCTTAAATCTAAATTTGTCCAGTTTGTATCCATTACTGCAAGCCCTGCCCTGTTGTCTTAATATGATGACCTTGTTTGCATCACCCTTGTTAAAGCCTTTGATCCACTACACCTCTATCAGATCACCCCACACTGCGTCTTTCCAGAGAGTGTAAGTTAAGGTGCCTAAGCCTCTCTTCGTAAGGTAAAATTCTGAGCCCATGTATCATTTTGGTCATTCTCCTCTGTACTGATTCTAGTGAATCGATGTTCATTCTATAAGATGGAGACCAAAACTGTACCACATAGCCAAGGTTGGGTCTAACTAACGCTAGACAGAGTTTGATAATTACCTCTGCACTTCTATTCGTAACCGTCCTAGCAATGAAACATAATGCTCTGTTAGCTTTATTCCAGGCGCTAATGCACTATTTCCTGGATTTAAGGTTAGGACTCACTAGAACTCCCAAGTCTCTACCGCACTCAGTTTTCTCTAGAAACGTGTTATCTAAGTTATATATATTTTCAGAGTTGTGTAGCCTTACGTTTAACACGCTGCATTTTGAGATATTGAAGTTCATTTGCCATTTCACCATGTGAACAATTTGTTAAGATCATACTGCAGAATCTCGACATCGTTTCCTGACCTAATTAGGCGTTATAATTTAGGGCCATCAGCAAACTTACTAACATAACTATTATAATTTCATTGTCCAAGTCGTTTATGTACATAATGAACAATAAGGAACCCAAAACAGAGCCCTGGGGATCCCATTAGAAACACTCTTCCACTTGGATATCACACCATTTATGGTGACCCACTGTTTTGTTACTGATCCAAGCTCTAATCCATTCTAACACTTTTCCTCCTATGCCACGGGCTTTGATTTTATTGAGTAATCTCTGATAGGGCACCTTGTCGAACGCTTTGCTAAAGTCAAGGTAAATAACATCGTAACTATTATCATGTGACGCCTTATATATTTTAGTCACTTTAGTGTAAAAGGATAGAAGAATAGTCACACATGACACCCTTGGAGAAACCATGCTGTGTGTCACGAATCAAATTATGTCTCTCGATGTGTTCTCTGAGTTTATTAACTATTATTGATTCAAGCATTTTACCTATAACCGATGTCAAACTGATTGGCCTGTAGTTACATATAGACGATTTATCTCCCTTTTTGAAAACACGAACAACGTTTGGCTGTCCCAAAGCAATAGGCACAAAACCAGTGTCTACCGACTTATTAAATATTTCTTTTAACTGGGTGCAGGTTTCAAATTTACATTCTTTAATCACTCTTGGAAAAATTTCGTCTGAACCCGGAGATTTTGTAGCTTTAATTTTTTTCAATCTGCCTCCATATTCCTCACTGTTGTAAAGCCAATCCTATTTCTTAAATATTTCCTAAAAATAGATAAATAAATAGATATGAAAATGAATAAATAGATAAATATATAGGTTTATGTCGAAATTATTAAAACGGACTCACAAGTGTGGTTCTTCACCTAGCTGGAGTTTCTTCTCTCCAGCGAAGTAAATTTTGTCTTTTAATCAAAATAAGACAAACAAAACAAAAGAACACGAAGGAAAAATAAAGAAAATAAGATAAAAAAATAAAACCAAAATATAAAATCAGTCTAAAAAATATAATATCACTATAATAAATTAGAAAAAATAAGATAAGATAAAATAGATATAAAATTAAACACAACCTAAAAAATAATAACAATAAAAACAATAAATATAATAAGAAATAAATAAAACAAAAACAAAATAGATATAAAATCAAACAAAACCTAAAAAAATAAAAATAAAAAATGAATAATAGGAATGATAACATTAGACAGGAATAAATGTGTTAACATTGGCGCTGACAAAACCCACTCTCCCCACGTGCCCAAACCATCGTGACTCGCATAGCCAATGCTTTAATCGCGCACAAAAGCCTTGTTGTTTAATAGATCTGCAATTAACCATTAACGACTGCCCCCTCCCCCCTCCCGACTACCAACTCATCAGGGTTCAGAAAGTATTACAAATTTACAATCCGTTACTGTCAACTTTGTACAAAGGGGTTATGTATCAGAGCTTTTTACATAGATAAGACCATACGAGCTTTGAACCTCTCTTCCAGAATGATAATAGCTGTCGGTCACGAGTTCAGCACGTGATTCAAGACCGGGGTGACACACACACACACACACACACACACACACACACACACACACACACACACACACACACACACACACACACATACACAATAGTCGGAGAAACCTATAATTCACTGAGGTCAATAAAAGTGTCATTTGCTTATTTGGACGAGGAAATCATGAAAAAAATAACTACACAAATAAAACCAAAACTCGAGTACGCAGCAACACTATGGACACCCAGTACCAAAAAGAATATAAAGAAGTTAGAAAGAATACAAAGAGCAACAACAAGACTGGCACCAACTCTTTCCAAAATGACATATGAACAAAGACTGTCCAAATTAGAATGACCAACTCTGGAACAAAGAAGGAAAAGAGGAGACTTACTAACTATCTATAGAATTATGAAGGGAATGGAAATCTTAGATAAGAATGACTTATTGAAATGGGACAATGGAAAAACAAAAGGACATGAAAAGAAACTAAAAAAAAAAAGATAATTACAGAAGAGATCTGAAAAAAATAGCTTCCACACAGAGTGATAGATACTTGGAACAAAGTAGACAAAGCAACAGTGTGTGCAAACGCTATTCAAGATTTTAAGAAAAAACCTGATGCTGAAAGATAAAAAAGACGGGTCACCATGAGCATAGCTCCCTTCCCGTATAATACAACTAGGTAAATACGCACACACACACACACACACACACACACACACACACACACACACACACACACACACACACACACACACACACACACACACACACTCGCATATAGGAATGCACACACGTATTAGGAATATATGTAGCTTAGTTTAAGTTACTAACGCGCTTTTAGCATACATATAGGTGTTAATTTGACCCTTACCCGCCGGATATTCGAGATTGTTTGAATCCCCTCTTGACGTTCACGAACTCTCACTCTCTCCCTCTCTCTCTCTCCCTCTCTCTTTCTCTCTCTCTCTGTCTCCTTCTCTCTCCCTCCTCTCTCTCTTCCTCTTTCTATCTCTCTCTCTATCTCTCTCTTTTTTTCTTTCTTACTTCTCTACCCCTCTATCTACCTATCTTCCTATTTGTCTATTAATTTATGTATGTATGTATGTATGTATGTATGTATGTATGTATGTATGTATGTATGTATGTATGTATGTATGTATGTATGTATGTATGTATGTATGTATGTATGTATGTATGTATGTATGTATGTATGTATGTATGTATGTATGCATGTATGTATGGATGTATGTATGTATGTATGTACAGATGTATGTATTTATGTATCCATATATGCATGTATGTACGTATGCACGTATGTGTTTATGTGTTTATGTATGTATGTATGTATGTATGTATGTATGTATGTATGTATGTATGTATGTATGTATGTATGTATCCATGCATGTATGGATGTATGTATCTGTCTATCACTCCCTATAGTTTCTTTATTTCTCACTAATACTAGTATATGAAATATCTGTTTTCACTATTTCCAAAACACCAAATTAAAACCTGACATTTTTCTGCTCTTCCTTTTACTTTTCTCCCTTATTGTTCCTCCTACTCCACCTCTTCTTCCACCCTACCATCTCCTCCTCCTCCTCTTCTTCCTCCCCTTCTTCCTCCTCCTCCCACTCCTCTCTGGCCTCGCCATTCTTTTTCCTCCTATGTCTTTCCCTTCATCTCTTCTACCTCTTCTTTCTCCTCCTTTCCTTCCTTCTTCTCTTCCTTTTACTCCACTTCCTCTTTCTCTCCTTTCTTCTCCTCCTCCTCTCCTTTCTTCTCCTCCTCCTCCTCCTTCTCCTCGTCTTCTCCTTTCTTCTCCTCGTCCTCCTTCTCTTCATACTCCTCCTCTTCCTCCTCTTCCTGCTCGCCCCATTTCTCTCACGATGAAGATTAATAACTCCCTTACCTTCCTCCTTAACCATTCTTTTTCTCATAAATTATGACAAGCCTCCTCACCTAGTCATCCTCCTCCTCCTCCTCCTCCTCCTCCTCCTCCTCCTTCTCTTCCTCCTCCTCCTCCTCCTCCTTCTCTTCCCCTTCTCCTCCTCCTCTTCCTCCTCCCTCCTCCTGTCTTCTCTTCTTCCTTCCCTCTCCCTCTGCTCCTCCTCTCTTCCTTCTCCTTCTCCTCTTCCTCCCCATGTCTTCTCTTCGTCCACCGCTCTACCACCCTTCCTCTTCGTGTCCTCTCCCCTTTCCTCCCTATTCCTCCTTCTCTCCTTCTCTTCCTCCTCCTGTCTCTCTTCTTTCCTCTCTCTCCCTCCTTCTCACTTGCACCCCCCTCCCCTCCTCTTTCTCCTCCTTCTGTCCCTTCTCCTTCCGTCTCTCTCCCTCAGCTTCTGTATGTATCCATTTCCTATATTTGACCTCATCTTATGCGTTGACAGGATAGAAACATTTGTAACTGTTGAATGTATACAAAGGGGCGTGACACATTAATTTCCATTCAAAGGTTCTGGTAAAAATTCATAAACATAAATCTATAACATTTCTGGGGGGGGGGGGACGGAACATGTACAATGAATATTTGTCTAATGTATATATATATATATATATATATATATATATATATATATATATATATATATATAAATATATATATAATCTAAGATCAAACTAGACACTGCGAGATACAAAGGCGGGACATCACGAGCGTAGCTCCCCTTCCCGTAAAATACAACTAGGTAAATTCACACACACACAAACACACATACAGATACACACACACACACACACACACACACACACACACACACACACACACACACACACACACACACACACACACACACACACACATTCGGTGGCGCACTTGGTAGAATCCCCGACTGTCACTACGGCGGTCCGGGTTCGAGTCCTGCCCAGGGCTGAAATAATTTCAATATTGCTGCGCTTCGAGTCGTTACTCTAACTCTGGTGAACGGGGAGTTGGGTGTGTGTGTGCGTGTGAGGTCATAGCATTACCCGTAGATCGGTCATACGAACCCTGAGCTCTTTTCCGGGAGGGAAATAGCTGTCGATCACGAGTCCAACACGTGGTCCAAAGACCAATGTGAATACACACACACGCACGCAGACTAGCTTCACCGTCAGCACGAGAGGAAGGAGCGAAGCGCTATAACCCCACTCCCCCCTCCTCCACCTCTACCCTCCTCTCTCCTGACCCCTGACCTTCAGCAATTCTGTGACCTGACCTCTTTCCCAGCGTCGACCCACAATCAGAGCTATGAAACTGAAGGAGGGCTCACCAGGGCTACTCCCCCTTCTTCTCTTCCTTTTCCTCCCTCTCCTTCTTCTCCTCCTCCTCTTCTTTGTCTTTTACTTTTTTCTCGTTGGATTCAGCTTTCTCTTCCACTCCTTCCTTCACCTTCTCTTCCTCCATCTCGTCCTTTTACTCCTCCTCTTCTTGATCCTCATCATCAATATCATCTCCAATTTCATCTTCACCAATATCATCATTATCATCATCAATATCATCACAAATATCATCATTATCATCATCACCATCAACATCATTCACAACCACCATCATCCGTGAATTAAGGAACCTACGCTTAAACCTCTAATGATTAATTACTAGCTCCATAATTGTCTTAAAAAAACGATCTATATGTAAACTTGTAATTAGAAACGGGCAGCAACTCCGTTAACTTTGGGGCACTTGATTATCTTTGATGACTTAGTTCTGGCTGACGCCGGGCACGCGAGTGTGTTCGAGGAGTCGCCTCACCTCACCTCACCTATCCCCCGGTGGCTTTGCGGGTTGACCTCAGTTATCCGCTTTCTCTCCTCCGCGTCACCATATCGTCTTTAATTCTTCTCTCTCTCTCTCTCTCTTTCTCTCTCTATTTGTGTGTGTGTATGAGTGTGTGTGTGTGTGTGTGTATGTGTGTGTGTGTGTGTGTGTGTGTGTGTGTGTGTGTGTGTGTGTGTGTGTGTGTGTGTGTGTGTGTTTGTGTGCCTGTATAACGCGTTCGACATATCTATATATATATATATATATATATATATATATATATATATATATATACATATATACAGGAACCTTCATGGAAGCAGCACAGGACTGAAGGACATGGAGAGGATTACTGTTGGCGGACCAGAATCTACCTGAGGTTCAAGATCCAGCGTAGTGAGAGTGAGTGATATATATATATATACATATATATATATATATATATATATATATATATATATATATATATATATATACATATATATATATATATATATATATATATATATATATACAGAGAATTAAAAACCACAACATTATAGTGGTTTTGTTTTCTTTTCGTACTCTCAGTTTTCCTGATTGATATTCTGCCATTAACTGTGTGAACAGAACCCAGGTCTCCGTAGTCTTCCATTTCGTTTCCTTTAATTGTAGAACTCGACGTTTCGTCTTAAAAAAGACGTTTTCAAGAGTTCACTGAAATAACAAAAAGCACACTCTTAAAAATGTCTTTTTTTAAGTGAAACGTCGAACTCTATAATGAAAGGAAACAAAATGGAAGACTATGGAGACCTAGGTTCTGTTCACACAGTCAATGGCAGAATCTTAATCGGAAATTTTTTGAATACGAGAAGAAAACTAAATAATTACTGCAATACTGTCGTTTTTAACTCCATGTGCATTACAGAAAACCTGCTCCTTTATTTTACTAATATATGTATATATATATATATATATACATATATATATACATATATGCGTGTGTGTGTATAGGTCTGCGAAAGTGTGTATGTATATATACTCATATACATCTAAAACCCGAGCTGTGATAAACATTTTCTACCAAACTTTACACAGCGCCCATTCAGAGTCTAGTCCAGATTGATGCCCTCTGATGGGGTATTTAGTCCCTTTTTATGTTTCATTAAAATCCTGCAGAGTGAAGGCATTAAATTAAGGTCTAATTTTGCACGACGCGGCCAGTAAAAAAG
>NC_134808.1:26722246-26727246 GCF_046742065.1 Oratosquilla oratoria | reverse complement strand
CTTCCAGAAGCTACATAGACCATGGAAGTCTTCAGAAGAGACTCTGCGACGTCTACTGGAAGAAGACCAAGAAGACTTGGAACATGGAACCTTTTAAGAAATTTACAGAAGAAATGATATCAAATATATCCGTAGATTTTTTTTCTCTTTTTTTTTAATCTACAGGAAGATCAAGAATAAGGTGTTGGAAAAAAAATCTGTAGTATCTACAGGAGGAAGACCAGGGTCGAAAAGGAGATATTCCGTAGCATCTATTGAAGGTATTCAAATAGTCAAAGTGCTTTAACAAGGGTGATGCAAGCAAGGTCATCATATTAAGGCAAAAGGGCAGGACTCGTACTAATTCATCTAAACTAGACAGGTTTATATTTACGAAGAAAATAGGCAAAAACTGGTTTACAAACTGAGTGGTTAACGAATGGAATAGACTTAGTAACCCTGTACTAATGTTGAAATAATGGGTTGTTTTAAAAGAAGATAACTTTATGGATAGTGATGAAAAGTGGTAAAGACCATGGAACTGCTTAGTGTAGGCCTTAGGGTCTCTTGCAGTCTCCTCTGTCCTTATGCTCTCCTTATGTAGAGGAGGTATACCAGACGCGTCTGTAGAAAGTAGAGTATCTAGAGCATATACATTTGATCTCACAGAATCAAATAATTTTATTGTCTTTACTAAACAAATACTGTACATTGGTACTGTACATTCATTTGTGTAATACATTTCCCTACAGAGTACCCAGGTTACAATAGACTATTTCCTTTTTGGAAAGAATATGTAAAATGATCGAGAGGTGAATGTAATTCTCTGTATGGCGAGAACCTGGGGCGGGACTTGATTTGTGACCGAAACTGTACATAAAGCAGACCCTTGCTGATCTTACTAAAGAAGACAGACCGAGGAGCGAAGCTGGTCTCCATGGCCTCGTGGGTCACCGCCAGAGGTCGAGGAGGAAGAGGAGGAGGAGGAGGAGGAGGAGGAGGAGAAGAAGGAGGAAGAGTAGGAGGAGGAGGAGGAGGAGGAAGAGGAAGAGAAATAGGAAGAGGGAGAGGAGGAGGAGGGAAGGAGAAGGGGAGGAGGATGAGGATGAGGAGCAGGAGAGGAGCAGGAGGCGGAGATGGAGGAGAAGGAGGAGGAGGAAGAGCAGGAGAAGAGGAAGAGGAAGAAGAGGAGGAGAAGGAGGAAGAGGAAGAAAAGGGGGAGAAGAAGGAGGAGGAGGAAGAGAAGGAGGAGTAGTAGTAAGATGAGGGAAGTTTACTACGAAAACGAATAGAATGGCCTACCGACGTCCAGGACTATTGGTAAAAGTACCCTTGGGTAGGGAAGGCACTGAAACCTTTAGAGGTCCTGTTCACACTAGCGGTTTCAACAGCGGCGGTTCAAACATAACGTAAGTCAATGGAGGGGCTCACACACAACCGCACAGATATTCCTTGGCTATGCGGTACCACTGCGAATTCCGCGCTGTTCAAACCGCTAGTGTGAATAGTAGTGTCTTAGTCTCGCCCTCTGTAAGACCAAGGCACTCTCGGGTCCCCTGGGGTCATTAGACACGGATTACCTACTCGGGCGGTACCGGGATCGGCCCTCGGGTTTGTCGAGCCTAGCAAGAGGGGAGTGGAAACGGGAGGGGGGAGCAAGTTGAACCCTTATACAAAGGAAGTGTTTGAGTCATAAACACATATATAAACACTACCTACAGATTATATACATAGGTACATATATGCATACAAAAATACATACATTAATACATACTGTACATACATACATATATACATACATACATGCACACGTACATGCATACGTATATAAATACATACACACATAAAGACATGCTCGAACATAGGCACATGCATATATACACATAGCTAAGTACATACATATATACATACGCTCAAGCATGCACACATACACACGTACTCACTTACATAGGAGTATGAGGAAAAGGAATAGCTACAGGAGGAGACGGAGGAGGAAAAGGACAACGATGAGATGGAGGAGGGAGGAGGAGGAGGGATGAAGAGGAGAAAGGAGGAAGAGGAGGAAGAAGTAAGAGAGGGACGAGGAGAAGGGAGGAGAAAGTTGAAGAGGGGACAAAAGAACCCACAATACAAATTCCTAAAAGTGTGAAGAAGAGGAAAATGGACGTAAGAATTCAAACTCAAAAAGAAAAGAATAAAAAATAACAAATTTATATACAGTATATATATATATATATATATATATATATATATATATATATATTTATACAAATATTTGTATATATATGTATATATATACAAATATATATATATATATATAGAGAAAACTATATATATATTTGTGTGTATATATATATATATATATATAATCTGATCATTTTAATGAGTCATAAAAATAATCAGATCAATGTTATTGTCACTAGCGAATTTCTCTCGTGTATATATGTGTGTATATATGTGTATATATATTATATATATATATATTGTCAGTGTATTTGGGCAGGAGTTTTTCTCTAATGCATGTTTCATTAAAAGTGATGGCTAGTTGTGCATTAATAATTTTCTTAATGGTATTTTCCATATACCTTATTAAGGATTTGTTTTCCTTAGGAAGGAAATTTATGACTTGGCTGTATGTAGTCATATTAGCTAGATCGCGATTTCGGGTTCAAGACCCTTCTTCAGTAGCTATAGGGATAAGAATTAATCCGAAGATTCTAGTAAAGATCTAAGTTTTATACTAGAGTTACTATACTTGCTAATCACTGGGGGAGGTCACCTGGTATTACGGGCAGGGACGAAATGTCACGTGCGCTAGGGAGCCTCCGGGTTTGTGTTGTGGCGGAATGTGGCGTTTTGTCTCGTAGTTGGACGAGTGGCGTTTTGTCTCGTATTGGCGTTTGTGGTGTTATGTCTCATGTTTTTATTTGTAACGGTTTGTCTCATGCTTGGAAGGGCTCTGAGGTCTTCTGCTTGTACATTTAGGTTTGGGCTCAACTCTTTAATGTACAACGCTTCTAAAATTGGGAGGCGTCTATCGTCAGTACATAAATCCAAAATCTCTGTGTTTTTCTCTAGTGTCTCTCTTACTAGTGTTATGCCGTGGGCTTCTCTTAAATGATTTTTAGGGGCCCCTGATGTAAAGTAGTATGAAATGCGACGGGATAACCTCATTGTCGCCATGCCAATATAGGTGGAGGGGAGGGCTTCACAATTCCCTCGTGTACATGTGAACCTATAGATGGCATGTGATTTCTGAAGTTCCTTTCTCTCTTGTAGGGGGCTGTTTCTAATAAGAAGGTGGCTAGTTTTCTTAGTTTTATAATAAATCACTAGATTTAGTATTTTTTCTGGATTGACTGGTTTAATGTTTCTTTTTATGATTTGCTTCATAATGCGTTCATCTTCTTTATATATCTCACAAATTCCTGCACCTACGTACAAACTCGCCAAGAAACTGTGCTCTATTCTAACTCCCTACACTCCCGCCACCTATAGTCTACAATCTACATCTGATTTCCTAGACATTATTAAGGCAAACTCTGCTAAAGGTAGAATCGCTTCTCTTGATGTGGAGGGGTTATACACTAATATTTCCGTAGATCGGACAATTGATTACATCATCAATAAAGTGTACCACGATAACACTACACCTATACTAGACATTCCAGAACTTACACTACGTAAACTGCTTGAATGCTGTACAAAAGAAGTCCCGTTCACTTGCCCCCGTGGAAACAAATATTGCCAAATTGATGGAGTTGCAATGGGATCCCCCCTTGGAGTATTAATGGCAAACTTCTTCATGGGCTGCGTAGAAGAAGAAGTATTCAGTAAAACAGAAAAGCCAGATATTTACTGTAGATACATTGATGATGTCTTCATTAAAACCAATAACAGCAATGAAGCTGAAAAACTCCGCCACCTATTACAAGAGACATCTGGACTCACTTTCACTATGGAAGATAGCATTGACGGAGCTTTACCCTTCCTCGACCTCTTAGTGAAACAAAATGAAAATTCTTTTAATACAACAGTGTACACAAAACCCACTAACCCTGGACACTGCCTTAATGGATCCAGTGAGTGCCCTCAAAGATATAAGGACTCTACCATCAGTGCCTATATTCGAAGAGCACTAACTCACTGCAGCACATGGACACAAGTGCATGATGAAATCGAACGTTCCACTCAAGTTCTGATCAATAATGGCTTCAATGAAAAAGAGATACATTTTCAAACAAAGAAAATAATGGACGGCTGGCATAACAACAATGATAAACAAAATAAAGAGAAAATCAACATATATTATAAATCCACTTTTTCGTCAGCTTATAAAGAAGATGAACGCATTATGAAGCAAATCATAAAAAGAAACATTAAACCAGTCAATCCAGAAAAAATACTAAATCTAGTGATTTATTATAAAACTAAGAAAACTAGCCACCTTCTTATTAGAAACAGCCCCCTACAAGAGAGAAAGGAACTTCAGAAATCACATGCCATCTATAGGTTCACATGTACACGAGGGAACTGTGAAGCCCTCCCATCCACCTATATTGGCATGACGACAATGAGGTTATCCCGTCGCCTCTCATACCACCTGACATCTGGAGCCCCTAAAAATCATTTAAGAGAAGCCCACGGCATAACACTAGTAAGAGAGACACTAGAGAAAAACACAGAGATTTTGGATTTATGTACTGACGATAGACGCCTCCCAATTTTAGAAGCGTTGTACATTAAAGAGTTGAGCCCAAACCTAAATGTACAAGCAGAAGACCTCAGAGCCCTTCCAAGCATGAGACAAACCGTTACAAATAAAAACATGAGACATAACACCACAAACGCCAATACGAGACAAAACGCCACTCGTCCAACTACGAGACAAAACGCCACATTCCGCCACAACACAAACCCGGAGGCTCCCTAGCGCACGTGACATTTCGTCCCTGCCCGTAATACCAGGTGACCTCCCCCAGTGATTAGCAAGTATAGTAACTCTAGTATAAAACTTAGAT
>NC_134808.1:26707246-26709746 GCF_046742065.1 Oratosquilla oratoria | reverse complement strand
GTTTTTTATATCAAATCCCTGATTGAAGGAATATTGTTTTTAGTCAGTTAAGAAAATCCCTTTGCAATGAAATCACTAACCTGGTTAAACCTTAAACCCCTTTGGTCACATTGACGGAGTACCAACCCCTCGGGGTATATCCCAGCCAAAGCTTAAGGTGTCGACAAACTCTGAGGATGAATATAGGGGGGGGGGTGATTTTTACCGAGGTGCATCTAATAGAACATAAGAATGGAGGAGACTGCAAGAGACCATAAGGCCTACACTAGGCAGTTCCATGTCCCTTACCACCTGTCATCCCCATCCATAAAGTTGTCTAATCTTCTCTTAAAACAACCAATTGTTTCAGCACTCACTACATGGTTACTAAGTCTATTCCATTCGTTAATTACGCTCTTGTTAACCAGGTCTTGCCTATTTCCTTCTTAAACCTAAATTTGCCCAATTTAAGCCGATAACTACAAGTCTTGCCCTGCTGTCTTAATATAATGACCTTGCTTTCATCACCCTTGTTCAAGCCCTTGGCTTATTCGAATACCTCTATTAGATGGCCCCGGACTCTTCATCTTACGGGAATATATTGTGAGGTTTCACTGGAGGGACAGACTCGCCGGTGATGGGTGTCCTTCAAGATCGAAGCCACCACTTCGTTGAGTTCGAAAAAGCCGAAGGAGCTCTGGAAGAGACAGAAGAGAAATGAAGAGTCTGAGAGACGCCCAAAAGGAGATTTCCAAACCAAGCGGAAAACTGCTTCCATGAGTTCGCTAACTTCGGGAGCCGTCTGGACTGAGTTAGCGGTTTCTGGTGCTTCTTAACTGGGTAAGGAGCAGTGGCAGGAAAGATGAGGAGTATACGGCGGGAGTCGCTTTGCTGTGAACGAGGTCGATACGTCGCAGCTTTATCAAACAATTCCTTTGATCTCATGATATATTTTAACAATATTCGTTCTGAATGATGCCAGATGATTTTATTCACCTGTGAATACAATCCCAAACCTATACAGGCCACAACCTATTAAAGGGGTTATCGTACTGGGCTATTTTTCCTCGACAATCTACCTTCAACTTCCATTTGCATAACTAGAGTATGACTTCGCTTACAGAAATCTAGACTTCTCTAAGAATATTTCAACAGTATGTCTAACATTCGTATAAATTTACAAACAATCACTTAGTTCATCATTCAGGTTTGCCATGTATAACGGAGAGATGAGTTGATATTTGGAGATTCGATATATGTATATATATATTATATATGTATATATATATATATATATATACATATATACATATATATACATATATATATACATATATATATATATACATATGTATATATACATGTATATATATATATATATATATATATATATATGTGTGTGTGTGTGTGTGTGTGTGTGTGTGTGTGTGTGTGTGTGTGTGTGTGTGTGTGTGTGTGTGTGTATTCACCTCGGATCTGCTGCAGCCTCTTTTCGAGACAGCCAGACACCACCCTACGGCAGTGAGCTCAGAGCTCATTATTAGCAGATCTCTGGGTAGGTCTGAGACCACTCACACTCCACACACCGGGAATGCAAGGTCACAACTCCTTGACTAACGTCCCGTACCTACTCGCTGCTAGGTGAATAGGGGCTACACGTGAAAGGAGACAAACCCAACTTGTCTCCGCCCGGCCGGGGAATCGAACCCCGGTTCTCCGGCTTGTGAGGCCAGTGCCTTACCAATCCGCCACAGGGTGTGTGTGTGTGTGTGTGTGTGTGTGTGTGTGTGTGTGTGTGTGTGTGTGTGTGTGTGTGTGTGTGTGTGAGAGAGAGAGAGAGAGAGAGAGAGAGAGAGAGAGAGAGAGAGAGGAGAGAGAAAGAGGGGATATGTATTGTAATCGAAGTCGTTTTTGCTCAGACGAGCTCTCAACAGTCGAAGCTGGTGAAGCCTGTGGAAGCCCAGTGTGATAACACCTTCAACCCTCTCAAAATCAGGTGATTTAGTTAAGTTATTTATGTCTGACACCATAGGAATTTATTCAATTTTCAAAGACATCTCGTCCTCAAAAAGAACATAAGAATGGAGGAGACTGCAAGAGACCATAAGGTCTACACTAAACAGTTCCATGCTCCTAACCACCTGTTATCACTATCCATAAAGTTATCTCATCTTCTCTCAGAAGACCCCATTGTTTCAGCGCTCGCTACACTGTTACTAAGTTTATTCCACTCATTAACTACTCTGTTGGTAAACTAGTTCTTGCCTATTTCCTTCTTAAACCTTCTCTCTTTTCTACTTTATCCTCCTCCTGCTCTTCCATTATTTCACTCCTCATCTTCCTCTTCCATCTCCTCTCCTCCCTTCTCTTCCTCTATCTCTCCTATTTCCTCCCCCACCTTCTATCTATCCCTCTATATCCATTCCTTCTACTATCCTCGTTCACTACTTATTTCAACTCCTCTCTTTTCCTCTAACTTTCTCCTCTCCTCCACCTCTCCTTATTCACCTCCCCTCTTTTT
>NC_134808.1:26677246-26702246 GCF_046742065.1 Oratosquilla oratoria | reverse complement strand
ATAACAAATTCAATAGTCTTCTCAATCCGCATGCCCAAGTGAGCCTATTCATGTTTTACAAATGGCCTTGATAAACATGGGTTCCTTTAACTTACATTCAGCTCTGTGAAGAGGAAATGGGGAAAGAGAGACCCGAGGGATGTGAAGATAGCGGAGTGTAAGGCAAAGGAGGAAGGCGGAGGTGGAAGGTGGAAGGAGATGGAGATGGAGATGTGAAAATGGAAAATAAGAAGGAAGGAAGGGGAAGAACATAAGGTTAGAGGTGAAAGACAAGGTAAAAATGGAAAATAAGAAGAAAAATAGAGGAGAAAAAATGAGAGAAATCTAGAGGGAAGGTGAAGATGAAAGGTGAAAGAGATGAACATATAGAAATAGGAAAGGACAAAAATGGTGGAAAAGAGAAAAAGAGAGAAAGACAGAGAGATAAAAGACGAGGTGAAGAGTAACTGTGACGTATTCAAATATGTGGACAGAGATGGGTAAATGAAGACCGGAAAATTTTAATAATGATTTCAGCCTGCGTTTTCTCTCTCTCTTCGTCTCTCTCTCTCTCTCTCTCTCTCTCTCTCTATATATATATATATATATATATATATATATATATATATATATATATATATATATATATCCCTCTCTCTCTCTTTATCTCTCTCACTCTCTCTCTCTCTCTATCTATCTATCTATCTATCTTTATCTCTATCTATCTCCCTCCCTCTGTCTCCTCTCTCTCTCTCTCTCTCTCTCTCTCTCTCTCTTTTTTTTTCTCTCTTTTCTTCTTCTTCTTCTTTTTCTTCATAGACCATCTACTTTCAGTTTGGTGAATAGAAAATAAAATAAACATATAAATAAATAAACAAATATATAAATAAACAAATAAATAAATACATAAATAAATGAATGAATAGATAAAAAACACAAAAATTAATAAATAAATTAATATAAACAAAAATAATATATTATTATATAAATTAATAAATAAACAAAAACATATAATAAATAAAGAAGCATATAGTTATATGAATAAATCTATTTATTGACATACCAAATGCTCTTTCCCCCTTACAAGGGAGGTAGCCAAAGTCAAATGGCAAATACCCTCTCCTACCCCTTCCACTCCCCTCCACCACCCTTTCCTCCCTCTCCTCTTAGCTCCTTATGGATGACGGGTCATCCCTGTATCCTGCCCACTGCCCTGGGTTAGAAGCAATGCAACAAGACACAGAAAATACACAGTAAGGCCACTTCACTTAATCAGTGACCCCTCACCCCTCTCCGTCCCTTTATGCAGAGAAAAATAGTGATGGAGGAGAAATCCCTTCGAGCTGCATCAAAACATCATTCATACACAACCACTCCCTACCTACCATCTCCCATCCCTTCCCTTCCTTGCATCACAGTATCGTCTATACACAGTCATTCTCCACTCATTCCTATCTCCTGCCTCTCCCCTTCCTTCCTCAATGGATATCCCCATCTTGCTCAACGCCCCTTTCACCGCATCCATCCATCTTATCTTCGGACGGCCCCTCAAGTTCACTCCATCCACCTCTGCCTTCTACGCCTCTTTTACTAATCTTTCTTCACACATTCTTTACATGTGTCCTAAGTATACCAATACTTTTTCATTAGCCATATCCGCCTTTTCCTTTTCCAACTCTGCTGTCCTCCTCACCTCCTCGTTTCTCAATCTATCCAACTTAATAATCCCTACCACCATACTTCTCACATATTTCATCTCAAACAAATTTAAAGTCACTCTAAATAGTCTCCAATTTGCATTCATTCCCGATATGGCTATTAATCATGACACTTTTTAATTTCCTAAGACATTTTCTTGTTTCTCTCAATCTACAATTTACTTCCTTCACTCCTCCCTTTCCTGCCATATGCGGCCTCAAATACCTCAGGCTATCCATTTCTTCCAGCCTCTTTCTTTTAATATTTACGTTTATCTCGCTGTCATAAAGAACATAAAAGCATACAACATTGTCAGGAACCCTGGTCGGCTCAAGGGCAGCGCCCTCACAGTACGCGGCTTGTAACCCGGGTTCGAATTCCGTGGGAGGACGCGTTAAGCCTTCATACGGAATCACTACATATGTTAGCACTCTGTCAGGCACTCCTGATGCTTTATTCATACACAACACACCAAAACCAAAGCCAGTCCGGCAGGTTTATATCCTATGCAGACTCGACTCATCTACTAAAAGCGTATCTGAATAGCCACCTAGATATACTTCAGGGTGTCTGGGTATCCACCCAGATATGCTCTGGGGTGCCTGGGTGGAAATCGGACCTTGACTGAGGGAAAAAAAAAAGCCTTTTCGGTACAGTGTGTTAGACTATAAATGACTAATTAATTCTCTATCTCACTAATCAGCTGACTAACTCACTGACAGGCAGACAGACAAACAAACAGGCCTACCAACATACCTACTGAATGACTAATTAAGCCTAACTCACTACCTTACTACTTAACAATTTAACTAAGTAACTAATATCGATTTTACCTGCCAATATATGGACTACAAAGGAGCAAAACAGCCACGGTGAACCCAATGATCTCGAATACGGATATCTGTTGTTCACCTGACAGACTCAAGAAGAACAACAAAAACAACACGACGAAGATCCTGGCGAGGTTGCCACCCCGTTGCTAATGCGGGTCGCCATGGCAACGAAAGAAGCGTCCGAAGTTGTGGTAAATGAATTTATTCTAGTGAAGCGTGAAGAAGAGTTCTTGTGACTCCTTGTTAGCTCGTGTTTTCCGATTATTTCACACAAACACACACACACACACACACACACACACACACACACACACACACACACACACACACACACACACACACACAGACTCGGTGGCGCGGTTGGTAGAGTCCCCGACTGTCACTACGGCGGTCCGGGTTCGAATCCTGCCCAGGGCTGAAATAATTTCAGTATCGCTGCTCTTCGAATCGTTACTCCAACTCTCGTGGGCAGAGAGTTGGGTGTGTGTGTGTGCGTGTAAGGTCACAGCATTACTCATAGATCGGTCATACGGGCTCTGAGCTCTCTTTCGGGAGGGAAATAGCTGTCGTTCAAGAGTCCAGAACGTGATCCAAAGACCAATGTGAATACACACACACACACACACACACACACACACACACACACACACACACACACACACACACACACACACACACACACACACACACACACACACACACACACACACACACACACACACACACACACACACACACAAACACACACACATTTGAATATGCATAACTGTTATGGAGTCAGTACCTTTGGGTCTATAATGACAACCCTTCGAACCAGAGTCACATGTGAATCTTTTGCGACTGAAGAATTGTCTCCACGCAAAGAATATTTATCATTTTCAACTACTTCCTGCAGCACTCCTTAAATCTCTCCTTTATTACCTCCATAACTCCATCTTTTCGGAGTATCCTCAAGAATAAAAGTGGACTACCCTGGGTGAACCCATACTGTAGTCACAAATCAGATTATGCCCCCATAAATAGATCTTCCCTGAGAATCCTATTTGTCTAGTTGACACCAAATAATCTTATTCATCTGGGAACAAACGTCCCTGATGTAGTGAATCAAAGGCTTTATTAAGGGTGACACAAATAAGGCCATCATATTAAGGCAACAGGCAGGACTCGCAATAATGAATTTGAACTTAACAAATCTATATTCAAGAAGGAAATAAGCAAGAACTGGATTACTAATAGAGTGGTCAAGCAACAGAATGATATGGTTTAACGTCACAAACTCCCCCCTATCGGAAGGCTAGGACGGTGCCCCTCACAGAGGGCTTTGTAGCGTGGAATTTAATGAACCATGCCCTTGGTTCAACTTCGCTGGTGGCAGGATTCGAACCGCCATCCCCTCGACCTTCGCCGCAAGTAACGACGCCCTAACCCGCTCAGCCAGCGAGCTTCCATTTGTAGAATAGATTTAGTAATCACGTTGTGAGCGCTGAAAATATCGGTTGTTTTCAGAAAAGGTGAAACAACTGGATGGGAATAACATGTGGTAATGGACATGGAACTGTCTATTGTAGGCCTTATGGTCCCTTGCAGTCTCCTTCATTCTTATGTTCTTAAGTTCGTCCTTAGCTAACAACTTAGTTAATATAGCTAATCATATTGTGGGATTAGGTCCTGCCTTAGTTAACAACTTGATAAGTATAGTTAATTACATTGTGGGGTTATGTCCTGTTTTAGTTAATAACTTGATTAATATAGCTAACTATATTGTGAGGTCATGTTCTGTTTTAGATAACAACTTGATTAATATAGATAACATTACTGTGGGGTTATACCCTACCTTAGCTAACAGCTTGATTAACATAACTACTTATATTTTGGGGTTAACGCCTACATTTGTAAACAACTTGATTAATATAACTGATTATTCACAATAACAATCAAAAAATGACAATTGAATATTTAGTTGTTGAAACCATTTTCATTAAGCCACAAAATCGTATGAAATCTCATTACCACCTATGCAGATGTAATAAAAATGTAATTTCTTTGATAATCTGAGGAAAGGAACATTCATTAACTTAATTAACAGGTTTTATGAAAAAAAAGTCACGAAAATAAAAGGTACAAATATGTATTAAAAATAGATATTATTAAAGCTATATTATTTACGAAATTCAAATTACTGTTATTGGTGATTAACGTTCTCTTCAGTACAATTAGTTTTACTGTTGCCATAATTGCCTCGTATTTGTTTCCATTTGTATATCCTGGGTGATCATCTCCCCCACCCCACCACCTACACCACCGTCATCACCACCACCATCACCCTCCCCACCACCATCACCACCACTACCACCATCACCCTCCCCCACCACCAGCCCCACCCCCCAAAAACCCACTACCACCACCTCACAACCCTACATCCATCACCATTCCTACCACCACCATCACCACCACCACCACCACCACCACCACACTCAGAACATACCAACAGAGGGAAAGCTACATGATATAACATATACCCACTCCTCCAAATTAACTCATTACACACACATTACACACACACACACACACACACACACACACACACACACACACACACACACACACACACACACACACACACACACACACACACACACACACACACTCACTCGGTGGCGTCGTTGATAGAGCGCTGGACTGTCAAGTATGGTGGTGCTCGCAGTACCTGGTTCGAATCCTACCCAGGGTCGAAATTATTTCGGTATCGCTGCGCTTCGGGTCGTTACTCTGACTTTCGTGGGCGGGGAGTTGGGTGTGAGTGTGTGTGTGTGTAAGGTCATAGCATTACCCATAGATCGGTCATACGAGCTCTGAGCTCTCTTCCGGGAGGGAAATAGCTGTCGATCACGAGTCCAAGACGTGATCCAAAGACCAAGGTGAATACACACACACACACACACACACACACTCACTCGGTGGCGCGGTTGATAGAGTGCTGGACTGTTCATGACGGTGGTGCTCGCAGTACCTGGTTCGAATCCTGCCCAGGGCCGAAATTATTTCGGTATCGCTGCGCTTCGGGTCGTTACTCTGACTCCCGTGGGCGGGGAGTTGGGTGTGTGCGTGTGTGTGTAAGGTCATAGCATTACCCATAGATCGGTCATACGAGCTCTGAGCTCTCTTCCGGGAGGGAAATAGCTGTCGATCACGAGTCCAACACGTGATCCAAAAAAAAAGACCAAGGTGAATACACACACACACACACACACACACACACACACACACACACACACGCACACACACACACGAACACGCGCACGCGCACACACACACACACACACACATACAAACACACGCACACACACACACACACACACACAAACACACACACACACACACACAAACAAACACACACTTTAAAGACTGCAAAATAATCACAATATACGTGGGAGGGAGATGTCTCCTGTGGGTGCATCTGTACCGTTGAAAAAAAAAATACAGAAATATAAATAGACAGATAGATAAATGTCAATGTAATAGTACTGGGAGACCTTAATGCTAGAGTGGGAAATGGTCCAATCGATGGAGTGGTTGGGAAGTGTGGAGTTCCAGGAAAGAATCGTAGTGGAGAGTTGATGGTGGAAATGTGTCTAGAAAGAGAGTTGATGATAGCAAATACAGTGTTTCGGAAGAAAGTCAAGCATAAGTACACATGGGAGAGGGTGGTGGAGGGAAGGGTGGTAGATAGAGCGCTAATGGATTATGTAGTGGTAAATAGGATTATGATAGGAAGAGTTAAGGATGTACATGTGCTAAGGGGAGAGGGTGGGGGAATATCAGATCATTTTTTGGTGGAAGGTAAGTTGAGAGTGGAGGATAGATGGAGAAGGAGGAAAGGGACAAAAGGTAGGGAGGTTCTTAGAGTGAACTCCTTGAATGAAAAGGAAAAGGAGAAGGAGTACGAAAAGAAGCTGAAGGAGGAGTGGGAGGGAGTAAAGGATAGAGCAGAGATGGGTGTGGAGGAGGAATGGGGATGGTTCGAGGAGGGAGTCTTAAAGTGTGCAAGGATGGTGTGTGGAACAAGAAGGACAGGGGGAAATAGAAGAAAGGGTAGTGAATGGTGGGATGAGGAAACAAAGAAGGTTGTAGAAGAGAAGAAGCGAGCATTCACAGATTGGTTACAAAAGAGGACAGGGGAGTCATATGAGACGTACAAAGAAAAGAAAAGAGAAGTAAAGCAAAAGGTAAAGGAGGCAAAGAGGAGAGCAGATGTGAAATGGGGTAGGAGTATGACAGAAAATTTTGAAAGTAATAAAAAGATGTTTTGGAAAGAAATTAAGAGAGGAAGAGGAGGCGAATCAAGTAGGGAAGAAAAGGTAAAAGGTACAGGTGGAGAGTTGATAATGGAAGAGATGGCAGTGAGGGGAAGATGGGCAGAATATTTTAGGGAGTTGCTGAATGTGAAGGAGGATAGGGAAGGAAAGATAGCTGCAGTGGGAAATACGAAGAAAATGAGAGTGATGAGTGAGGAGAATGGAGGAGAAATAAGGAAGGATGAGGTGAAGGCAGTTGTAAAGATGATGAAAGCAGGTAAGGCACCTGGTCTGGATGGATGTCATGCAGAATGTCTGAAAAAGGGAGGTTCAGTGATGGTGGACTGGTTGGTGAGATTATTTAATGTTTGCTGGAGAGAGGGTAGAGTACCGGAGGACTGGAGTAGTGCCTGTATAGTTCCTCTTTACAAGGGAAAAGGGGACAAGTGTGAATGTAGTAATTTCAGAGGGATTAGCCTGTTGAGTGTAGTAGGGAAGGCTTATGGGAGAATCTTAATTGAGAGGATTAGGAGAGGAACAGAAGGAGTAATTGGTGAGGAACAGTGTGGATTTAGGACGGGTAGAGGTTGTGTAGATCAGATCTTTGTGGTAAGACAGATATGTGAGAAAGCTATAGGAAAGGGGAAGGATGTTTTTTGGGCTTTTATGGATCTGGAAAAGGCTTATGATAGGGTAGACAGAAAGGCACTGTGGGAGGTTATGCAGATTTATGGGATAGGAGGAAAGCTTTTGGGAGCTGTCAAGAGTTTTTATGTGAGTAGTAGAGCATGTGTTAGGATTGGAAATGGAGAGAGTGAGTGGTTTGAAGTAAAGGTGGGACTTCGTCAAGGATGCGTTATGTCGCCCTGGCTGTTCAACTTATACATGGATGGGGTGGTGCGAGAGGTGAATGCTAGGGTAGTGAGTCAGGGATTGGAGATGGTTAAAGAAAATGGAGAAAAGTGGGAGGTGAGCCAGCTGTTATTTGCGGACGACACTGCGCTTGTGGCAGGGTCAGAGGAGGGATTGAGGAAGCTGGTGGCAGAGTTTGGGAGAGTATGTGATAGAAGAAAGCTAAAGATAAATGTGGGTAAAAGTAAGGTGATGAGATGTACAAGGGGTGAAAGTGGCAGTAGACTGGAAGTGAACATTAAGGGAGAGCGACTGGAGGAAGTGGATAGTTTTAGATACTTGGGTGCAAGTGTAGCAGGAAAAGGTGGAGTGAAGGTGGAGGTAGAATGTAGATTGAGAGAAGCGAGTAAATGCCTTGGTGGTTTAAAGAGTGTAATGAGAAATAGACATTTGGGAATGGATGCGAAGAGGAGACTGTATGAAGGAGTGATTGTGCCAACAGCACTATATGGGGCAGAAACGTGGAACATAAGAGAAGAAGAGAGAAGGAGTTTGAATGTGTTTGAGATGAGGTGTCTGAGAAGTATGGTGGGGGTTACTAGGCTAGATAGAGTGAGAAATGAGGAGGTGAGGAGGAGAACAGGGGTGAAAAAGGATTTGGGAGAGAGGGTTGATGAAAGAATATTAGGATGGTTTGGACACATGGAAAGAATGAGTGAAGAAAGACTAGTAAAAGAGGTATGGAAGGCAGATGTGGAGGGAGTGAACATGAGGGGACGTCCTAGGATGAGGTGGATGGATGGGGTGAAGGGGGCTTTGGGGAAGAGGGGAATGTCTGTTGAGGAAGGAAGGGAGAGGACGGAAGACAGAGGTGAGTGGAGAATGGTTGTATATGGATGATGTTGTGACTGCATGGGGAGAAATGGGCGGGGGGGTGGGGGGTGGGGTAGTGTGTGTGAGTGAGTTTTGACGCAGCCCGAAGGGATTTCTCCCCGTCCTCTCCTTATATGCAAGGGGGGACGGAGAGGGGGGGTCGCCGATTAAATGAAGCGGCCTTGCTGTGGATGTGCTGTGTCCTGCGACACTGCTTCTGACCCAGGGCGGTGGGCAGGGTGCAGGGATGACCCGTCATCCAGGAGGTGCTCAGATGAGAGGAAGGGTGGGAGGGGTGTGGAGTGTATTTAGGGATAAAATGGGTGGGAGTGTTTTTATGCCTTTCCCTTTTTGGCTACCTCCCTTGGAAGGGGGAAAAAGCCTTGGTATATGTATGTATGTATGTAGATAGATAAAATAAATGAATAGGTAAGTTAATAAATAAGACAGATAAAAAAAATAAGGTAAT
This sequence comes from Oratosquilla oratoria, assembly GCF_046742065.1. NCBI lineage: Eukaryota > Metazoa > Arthropoda > Malacostraca > Stomatopoda > Squillidae > Oratosquilla > Oratosquilla oratoria. The sequence continues at coordinate 26,693,247 of NC_134808.1, read as the reverse complement.
ATAAAGTTAACTAATATAGTATATATATATATATATATATATATATATATATATATATATATATATTTTCTCTTAGGCAGGCTTGGTTAACCCATTCAACTCCGATGACAAGATGTCTTGTCATTTGGTCAAATAAAACAAAAAATCATAAAACACCAAAATGTTTGATCAAACACCAGAAAAATATGACGTCAGTCCTCGCTTCGCTGCGAGCGAAGCGAGGATTGACGTCATATTTTTTCTGGTGTTTGATCAAACATTTTGGTGTTTTATGATTTTTTGTTTTATTTGACCAAATGACAAGACATCTTGTCATCGGAGTTGAATGGGTTAAAACAACTGCAAATTCAGCACTGATCAATTTCTTCTTCAGAGTTTCCAACTTCCTGAAGGTATCCTTTATAGCAAAGGGTAAAGGAAAGAGAAGATTTCCTATTCCGGTCATTATTGACAAAAGATGGAAAGTTGAATGAATAGGTAAATACACAAATGAATAAATAAATTGCTTAATGAATAAAAAAGTAAATAAATACAAAAATAAATATTGAATAAAGAAACAAATAGATAAAAAGTACACATATAAATATTTAAACAAACAAATAAATTAATTAATTAATAAGTTTATAAACAAACAAATAGATAAATAAATCATTAGATTAATGAATAGACAAATAAATAACTAAATTTATTAACTACTACCTAATAAATAAAGTTAGATAAACATATAAATAAATATTATACAAATATATAGATATATAGATAAATAGATAAAAGATAATGAAATTCATAAATAAATAGATAAATAAATAGATTAATTAATTAATCAACAAAAATGATACGATGAAGAGCTTTTCTACATGTCTCTGATATTGAGGGATATTTGACTGACAACTCACTAGGTGTCAGGGGTAGAACTCGGACCTAGACCTTTTGTAGCTTCTCCATTCATCATATTATTCTATTATTTTATATATCTATTCATTTGTCTATTTCTTTTATCTATTTACTTATTTATTTATATATTCATTCATTTGTTTGTTGATCTATGTACTTATTTATTCGTTTGTTTATTTATTCATTTATTAATTTATCTATGTATTTATCTACTTATTTATTGCCTATTACCAATTTGTTTATTTACTTCTTCATTTATCTATATATTTACCTATAATGTATTTTCATTAATATTTTCCTCAATATACTTATTTATCTTTCTGTATATTTATTTCTTTGTTTGCTTATATGTTTTATTTGCATAATCCAATAAACTTGGATCTGTTATATGAGATAGGTCTTGGAGAGAAAGAGCTAATTGGAAATTAACATATTCAGGGGGCCTGGCTTCTTCTAACACCACCACCTCAAAAATCACTACCAATACCACCACCATATTCACCACCACCACCCGTATCACCATCCCCCCTACCACTTCTACCACCACCCTTACCTGCACCAAAAACCCCTACCATCACCAACCCTTACTACCAAAACCCCTACCACCACCACCACCCCAACCACCACCACCGACACCCTTTCGTACCTCCGCCGTGCCCATGCATTGAATTGCTCAGGCCTTCGAGCAACTCCCATCCTTTATCTCCCCCACTTCCCCCCTCGCTCCCCCTCTCGACGCTCCACATACTCCACTTGTGTCTTCATAGCCTTTACCCCCCTCCCCCCCGCTCCCGTCACCCCCTCACTTCCTCCCTCGCCCGGGGATGGGTCAAGTGGGGTAAACCTTGTTATGTCCACTGCTAAGGGGAAAAGTGAGATTGTGAGTGTGGGAGAGGGAGTGTTTGTGTGTGTGTGTGTGTGTGTGTGTGTGTGTGTGTGTGTGTGTGTGTGTGTGTGTGTGTGTGTGTGTGTGTGTGTGTGTGTGTGTGTGTGTGTTTGTGCGTGTGTGTATGTGTACGTTTGTGTGTGTGCGTATGTGTATGTTTGTGTTTGTGTGTACGCGTGTGTGTGCATTTGTGTGTGTGTGCTTGATTGTTTGTGCTTCTGTATGTGCGTGTGTGTTCGTGCATAAGTGTGCTTTTGCACCCAAGATGAGGCGAGGCAAAGGGGATAATGCGAAGAATCAATGATCAAAATTGAAAAAATAAATAGAAGGTTCTTTCTGAATGGGTGGTCGACATTCACACACACACACACACACACACACACACACACACACACACACACACACACACACACACACACACACACACACACACACACACACACACACACACACACACACACACACACACACACACACACATACACACACACACACACACACACACACACACACATATATATATATGTATATATATATATATATACATATATATATACATATATGTATATACATACAGTATATGTATATATATATATATGTGTGTGTGTGTGTGTGTGTGTGTGTGTGTATACATATGTATATATATATATATATATATATATATATATATATATACTGTATATATATATATATATATATATATATATACATATATATTGTTACATATGCGATGTATACTTGCGAAGTATGTAATTGTTATAGTTGTTTCGAGGAAATGTTGTCGTATTACGTGTGTTCGTATTGTGCTGCTTTGGTTATGACCAAATATGTGTCACCGTAAGGTATTTTCTTTACTATGTATTGTATGTATTTATCAATGTAGCTATGGTATTAGTTTATAATAATATTGATTGTTTTTTGTAATATGTTGATTGTTCAAGTGTCCATTGCGCATGCGTCTCTGCTAAGTCACAGGCCGTGACGTAAAAATATTTCATTTGTATTGCCCGCATAAACAATGTAGGCTCTTCAGGCTAGGTAAATCCCGCGACCCCCTTGTGGTATCCAACAAGTCTATACGATTGTCCAGACCCTGCTTAGACCTATTACACGGGTCAGATTCAAAATTACTGCCTTGAGGTTAGTACCCTTTTCCCTTGGTATAGCAGTGAGCCAGATCTACTAGGACTTAGCTTTGTAGTGCCCCATATAAGTGAGCGTGGAGTGAGTAGCATTGGGGCTTAGGATTAGTTTATATTTCAAAACTGTTTGGTGATCTGTGACCCGGTCTTACGTCTGTTCAATCCCGTTAAAACCTTCGAACTAGAGTCTTTTGTGTAATGTTAAATGTATGATCAGAAGTCAGATGTATTATGTAAAATCATGCTTGTTTAATTGTAATCGTGTGTCTTTGTTATATTATTTTCGTGTCATTTTACTTGTATTAGCTTTCATACTTATAAATTTATTTACTTATATTTCTTTAAGTTAAGTTAGTTTGATTTCTTTCCCCGGTGTCCGACCGGGTGGCGACCTTATTCAGTTCTCTTGACCGTTTGAACCCCGTAATAGACATAGGGTCTAAGGGTTCCCTTGATGTTACGAACCTCTGACATTCACAAGGCCGGTGAACCTTTGGTACTTTAGAGAGGTTTGTAACAATATATATATATATATATATATATATATATATATATATATATATATATATATATACATATATATATATATGTATATACACACACACATATATATATACATACACATATATATGTATATATATATACATATATACATGTGTATATATATATACATATATACACATATGTATGTATATATATATATATATATATATATATATATATATATACAAATTGACGTAAATGTAACACATGAGTAAAATAAAATTTAAACCCACTCTCGGAGAAAGATAAGCTAAGATACAGAGTAAACAGTATATTTTGACCACTAGATGTGGTCCTCTTCAGCAGTTACAATTATTAGGTACATAAACAAGAACATATACACAGAGGAGAAAACTACAATAGGGAACTCGGTAAGCCTCAAGTCACGTGCCCTGAGTGAGGTCGGACATTTCGTCCTCTGGAGATGAATTTATTAACTGCCATACTAGTAATGGCATCTGGTGACCAAATCATAACACTTATAAAGGTCGTTTCCCTCGACCATGAAAGGAAGTTGTATGTACCGATAACAAAGATTTAGAGAGAGAAAATTGAGAACGAGTCAACAAAACTGAACGATGAGGGACGTAAAGAGGTGTGTAGATCTGACGCAAATGAAATTGAAAGCGCTTAGACATTCTGCGGGGTCTTGGCGGCAGAGAGAAGAATGGAGAGACGGAACAAGCAATTAATTGTAGACTGCAAGAAGGGCGCGATGGTTGCATAAGAAGTAATGCAGTGAAGAAGATCTAAATCAAGATAAGTATGATAAATGGACAGCACAGTATAATACGTAGTACTCTGAAAGAAGGATTTGTAAATGTCGAGTAGAAACATGAAAAAATATGAAAATTCCCCAAAGGAAACCAGAAACACAATCCTGTACACACACATACACACACACACACACACACACACACACACACACACACACACACACACACACACATATATATATATATATATATATATACATACATATATATTGTGGCTTCATGACAGGTGTAGAAGTGGTAAGAGTGGAAATTACACGATTGGGAAAGACTTTATTCCTGACCGGTTTCGCGTTACGAGGCTTCTTCAGAGGTAATAACTGAAGGAGCCTCGTAAAGTGAAACCAGCCAGGAATAAAGTCTCTTTCCCAATCGTGTAATTTATATTTTTACTACTCCTACATACATATAAATATATATTTCCTTTGAGTTTTAGGTGAACATCCTGAAAATGTGACGCATTACACATAATTAGAACCTTGTATATGATTTTCTTTTTCTAAGATGAAGTAGCTGTTTTTAAAGATTTTTTCATAAAAATGTAGATCTCCTTAGTCCTTTTATATATTTAAGTAATTCGTTGTCCTTAAACAAAATGGTGCATCCACTTCCAGAAGAAAAACCTTTTTTTCATTGCTTTCTCTCGAGGGAATTTACGAACGCCCGTATTTCTGCGATCTCTTCTTATACCGCAGTAATCTGTTCCTACATTTGCACGCGGCAACTCGCAGAGTTTCCAAGGAGGATCTCCATGAGCCGAGGAAGACCTTCTTCAGGAGCCAAGGAAGACAGTTTTTAAGAACCAAGAAAGACCTCCAGAGGCCAAGGAAGACCTTCTTCAGGAGCCAAGGGAGACAGTTTTTAAGAGCCAAGGAAGACCTCCAGAGGCCAAGGAAGACCTTCTTCAGGAGCCAAGGGAGACAGTTTTTAAGAGCCAAGGAAGACCTCCAGAGGCCAAGGAAGACCTTCTTCAGGAGCCAAAGGAGACAGTTTTTAAGTGCCTAGAAAGACCTCCAAGAGGCAAAGAAAACCTTCTTCAGAAGCCAAGGAAGACCCTCTTTAGGTGCCAAGTAAGACCTCCAGAAGCAAAAGAAGACTTTCTTCAGGAACCACGGAAGACCTCCAGGAGCCAAAGAAGACCTTCTTTAAGAGCCAAGGAAGACCTTTTTAGGAGCCAAGGAAGACTTTCAGGGGCTAAAGAAGACCTTCTTTAAGAGCCAAGGAAGACCTCCAGGAGCCAAAGGAAGATCTTCCTCAGGAGGGCTTTCGGATCTCGAAGCAAAGGGTGGTGGTCCCTCTAGAATCGACTGTCTTTCATCTTGTTCCTCCTCTCCCTCCTCCTCCCCCTCCACCTCTTTTCTTTCCCTTTCTCTTTCTCCTGTTTTTTCTCTTTCTCCTCTTTCTTTTCCTTTTCCCTTTTCTCCTCCTACTTCTTTTCTTTCTCTTTCTTCTCTTCTTCCTCTTCCTCCCCCTCTTCCATTCCCTTTTCCTCTTCCTCCTCCTCTTCCTTCTCCTCCTCCTCTTCGTGATCCTCCCCTGTCAAACCTCAGCCTCAAGTCCTTTATAATTCCAAAACCTCCTCCTCCCCCTCCTCTTTTGCCCCTCTTCCTCCTTCTCTCTATTTTTATCCTTCATTTCTTCTTTCTTTCTCTCTTCGTCCACCTTCGCTCTTTCCGCTCCCCCTAAATTTTCTTTCTTTTCTTCTTCTTCTTCTTCTTCTTTCTTTTTCTTCTTCTTCTTTTTCGCGTCGTCTTCGCGTTCTTCTTTGCGTTCTTCTTCGCGTTCTTCGCGTTCTTCTTCGCGTTCTTCTTCGCGTTCTTCTCTTCTTCGTATTTTTGTTCCTTACCTCGTCGCCTTCGTCTTCCTCCTTTTTCTTCATCTTCTTCCATCTTTTTTATCTTCCTCTTAAATCTTCACCTCCTCCTCCTTCCTCCTCAATCTTCTCTCTTCTCCTCCTCTTCCTGCTTACTTAACGCTTATATTCTCTTTCTTCTCTTTCCCTTCCTCTCTTCCCCTTCCCCTCTCCCCCTCACCGCCTGCTTTCCATGCAGACATTCCTTCCCAGTTCTTTGTCCTCACATCTCCTCTCCTCTTCCTCCTCCTCTTCTCTCCTCTTCTTCCTCCTCTTCTTCCTCGTTCTCATTCTCAAGCCCATAATGGCGACCTCTTTCCTCTCGCCTGTCCTTTGGTTCCATATTTCATCAACAGCGGTGGATCCCTCACGCAAGTATACATCAGATAGTCTGCTCTCCCTCTCCACTCTCTTCCCCTCTCTTTCTCTTTCTCTCTCTCTCTCTTTCTCTCTCTCTCTCTCTCTCTGTGTGTGTGTGTGTGTGTTTGCCTCTCTCTTTCTTTAATTCTCCCTCATTCCCTATCTCTATTTTCATCACTCACTCACATGCTAACTGGAATTCACTCTCTTTCATTCTCTTTTTCTTCCTCTATTAATATCTCTATATCCCATCTGTATCTCTATCTATATCTCCGTACCCCGAGCAGGTACACATCCGATAGTCTGTCCTCCCTTCCCACTCTTGACTCTCACTCTTTATCTCTATCCCTATCTCTGTCTCTTTCTCTATTTCTATCCCTATCTCTATCTCTCACTACAACTCACATCTCTGTCAGTATCTCTATTAACATTTCTATCAATATTACTGTCTGTATCACTATCTCTATCCCTATTTCTATCAACCTCTCCCTTCCTCTCTCCCTCCCTCTTTCTCTCTCTCTCTCTCTCTCTCTCTCTCTCTCTCTCTCTCTCTCTCTCTCTCTCTCTCCTTATTTATCTATCTATCTATCTATTTCTCTTCCACTCACTTTTTATCTCTATCAATATCTCTATCAGTATCTCTTTTAATATCTTTATCTCTCTCTCTTTCTTTCTTCAATTCTTTCTTTCTTTCTTTCTTTCTTTCTTTCTATCTCTCTCTTTCTTTCTTCAATTCTTTCTTTCTTTCTTTCTTTCTCTCTTTCACTTTTCCTCTCTGTTCCCATCCCAACACTGGTTCTTCTTTTTGTACTTTTCTCCTTCGTCTTTTTTAACCCTTCTCTTGTATGGGGCATTAACTAAATAAATGATATTCAGTCAACACTTTAGAGATTATAGTGTCACCCCTACGGTCCACAGTCACGTGGAATTGTGTTATGACTAGATACTTATCACTGCACAAAGGTGAATGATGAATATTATGATAACTCCATTGTGATCTCTTCCTTCATTCTCTTCATGATCAACTCTGCAGCCAAACCTTATTTGCGCCAAAGAAGAAATAGTTGGATGTCGCTAAAGACAGAAGAATATAAGAATGTAGGAGACTGCAAGAGGCCATAAGGCCTACACTAGGCAGTTCCATGCCCCTTACAACCTTTCATCCCTATTTATAAAGTTATCTAACCTTCTCTTAAAACAACCAATAGTTTTAGCGTGCACTAGATAAGAACGTAAGAATGAAGGAGAGTGTAAGAGACCATAAGGCCTGCACTAGGCAGTTCCATGTCACCACCTGTTATCCGAATCCATAAAGTTATATTGCCCTCTCTTAAAATAACCAATAATAGTTTCAGCGCTCACTACGTATATGTTAGTAAACCAGTTCTTGCCTATTTCCTTCTTAAACCTAAATTTATCCAATTCAAATCCATTACTACGAGTTCTGCCCTGCTGCCTTAATATGATGACCTTGCCTGCATCGCCCTTGACTCATAGACTGATATTTCTTCCACCTCTTCCACAAGCTTATATTCCTCTGTCACCCTTCCACTGAGATCTCCTCCACCTCCATCCACTCACCACTCCACACTCTCTTTCATCTACATCTTCCACTTATATCTCTCCACTTCCATCCACTCACCACACCTTCCACACAGTATTTTGTTCCCTTACTTTCTTCCCCTTACGTATCCTTCTCCCCTTCCATCCACATCCCCTTCCATCCACATCACCTTCCATCCACATCACCTTCCATCCACATCCTTTTCCAATCACATCGCCTTCCATCCACACCCCCTTCCATCCACATCACCTTCCATCCACATCCCCTTCCATCTACATCCCCTTCCATCCACATCCCCTTCCATCCACATCACCTTCCATCCACATCACCTTCCATTCACATCCCCTTCCATCCACATCCTTTTCCAATTACATCGTCTTCCATCCATATCCCCTTCCATATACATCCCCTTCCATCCACATCCTCTTCCATCCACATACCTCAACCTCATCTCTCTTCCCCGAAACAGTAGAGTACATAAGCCCTCCCCCCCATCCCCCAGCTTCTCTTTTCACCCGAGACTCCCCCCACCCCCTACCCCAGCTCTGCCCCCACCCCACCCCCACCCACTCCAACTCCCCCCTCCCCCCAACCACCGTAATCTTATTCATTAAACTAATGTGTCTTTGTACACTCCCGACCCTTCTCTTCGCCGACGAAAGCTAAGAATATTTAGAGCACGTATATATGTATATGTATATGAATATATATATATATATATATATATATATATATAAATATACATATACATATATATATATATATATATATATATATATATATATAAATATACATATACATATATATATATATATATATATATATACATACATACGTAAATTCATACATACATGCATACATACATACATACATACATACATACATACAAACATACAAAAATACAAACAAACATACATACATACATACATACATCCATACATATATATACATACAAAAATGTATACGTACTGTTTATACTACTTACAAACTTACGTGTATAAACATATACACACATCACTACATACCAACTAAGCTACTTACTCAGCTGCATGCATACATACACTCATACAACTATGCACATACATACATTCATACATACATACTGTACATACATTTATACATACATTCATGCACACATACATACGTACATATATATATATATACATACATAAATACATACACACACACATGCACGTAATGCATACATAATTACACACATACATACATATATACATGTAAAAATGTACACTGAAGGGGGACCTTGTATTAGTACGTCATTACGGGAGAACAATTATACAAAGCAAACTCGCTTCGGTTGATAAGGCCTTCAGAGAAGTATTCTGGCCCGGCCGAGCATACCAAACACTCTTGCAAACACAGACATACATCCGGGGGCAAAAGTCCCACAGCACACTTCAACTAAGTTAACATAACTCTTGTAGTGAGGCATTTAGTGCGTCGAGAATAATTGCTTCCGGATGTGAATTTTACCTGTAGTTTAATGAAACCGTAATTACTCGTTTAATTAGCTATGTATTCTCAGAATTATGTTTTTTTGTTCGACTGTACTTATAGGTTCAAGAGCGCTTGTGTGCACATGTGTATCAAACATGTGCGTATGTGGAGACTAATATGTGTGCAGAGAAAAGACGACAAGCAGATAGATAGATAGAGATGAATAGATAGAAAGGTAGATAGATAAATAGATGGATTGAGATTGATGGGTAACTGTATAGATAGATAAATAGATGGATCGATGGATAACTGTATAGATAAATAGATAGATAAATATATAGACAGATAGATAGATAGATAGATAGATAGATAGATAGGTAGGTAGAAAGAAAGGTAAATAGAGATACTGATAGAAGGCAAATAGAGATATGGATAGATAGAAAGGTAAAGAGATAGATGGATCGACGGATAGACAGAATGGTAAGTAAAGGTGAATAGATTTAAATGTAGATAGATAGAGGTCGATAGGTAGATGGATAGACAGATAGGTAGATATATAGATAGATGGATAGATATATAGAGGTGGATAGACAGAAAGCTAGATAGAGAGATGGATATGTGAGTAGATAGATAGATAGATAGATAGATGGATAGGTAGATGGATGGATAAATAGATAGATAGATAGGTAGATATATGGATGGATAGATAGATAGATAGAGAGATAGATAGATAGAGAGATAACCAGTGGTTCTATCCTTGATGATAATGACACAGCGAAGAGTTCGGTTCATACAGGAGGTAAAGGAGAAAGATTTAAGGAAGGGGAACGGAAATCAAGAAAGAAAATATATAATTATCTTTTAGTAGAGAATAGACTCCAATCGTAAAAAAAAAAAAAAAAAAAAAAATGTGCTGCGTGCCTCTGGTCCATAGAGGTGTCACTAAAAGTCTGAAAGCAAAGTTACTATATTATCATTAATTTTTATTATTTTCCATTTGTTCGTGAATTAGACTGTTATTGCCAATACAACTTGTTCCCTTTTCCCACCAATGTCACAGACAGGCGTACCAACTTGTCACGAGGGATTAAACGGCTTCCTTTGGGTTGGAGACGCCGAGTTTTACTCGGAAGAGTTTGTCAGCCTGATCAAGGACGCCCTTCGCTTGCAGCAGGTCAGGGCCTCGCTTGAATGAGCACCTGAAGAAGAGAGGGACAGAGGGGGAGAGGGGGAGAGGGGGGGAAGAGGGGGGAGAAAGGGGGTAGATGGGAGAGAGTGAGGGAGGGGGAAGTGGGGGAAGGGGAAGAGGAGGAGAGGGGGAAGGGGTGAAGGGGAAGAGCGGAAGAGGGGGAGGGGGAAGGGGAAAAGGGGAGAATGGGAGAGAGGGGGAGACGGGGGAGAGGGGGGAGACAGGGGGTAGATGGGAGAGAGTGAGGGAAGGGGAAGTGGGGGAAGGGGAAGAGGAGGAGAGGGGGAAGGGGGAAGGGGTGAAGGGGGAGAGCGGGAGAGGGGGAAGGGGGGAAGGGGAAAAGGGGAGAGGGGGAGAGAGGGGGAGAGGGGGGAGAGAGGGGGTAGATGGGAGAGAGTGAGGGAAGGGAAAGTGGGGGAAGGGGAAGAGGAGGAGAGGGGGCAGGGGGGAAGGGGAAGAGCGGGAGAGGGGTAGGGGGGAAGGGGAAAGGGGGAGAGTGGGAGAGAAGGAAGTGAGGGAGGGGGAGAGGGGGAATGGAGAGGAGAATGGGGAGTGAAAGGAAAGAAACAGATGACTGAGTCAGAAAGAGAGACAGAAAGAGAGAGAGAGAGAGAGAGAGAGAGAGAGAGAGAGAGAGAGAGAGAGAGAGAGAGAGAGAGAGAACAGGGTCCAATTGTTTATCATCTCTCTCTCCCCCGCCACCCCCCCACTCATGGACATAATTGGCCGCTAATAGGTCGACATACATCATTTCGGAAAAAAGAAAAAAAATCTGCCATAATCAGCATTTTGCAGTTTGTGAGGACCTCTCCAGCTTTCACTTATGACATAGCAACACAGAACAAGAACAAGAACAAGAACAGGAACGAGGACGAGAACAAGAACAACGAGGACAAGAACAAGAACTAGAACGAGGACGAGGACAAGAACAAGAACGAGGAGGAGGACAAGAACAAGAACAAGAACGAGGACAAGAACAAGAAAAAAACGAGGACAAGAACAAAAACAAGAACGAAGGCAAGAACAAGAACGAGAACAAGAACAAGAACAGGGACGAGGACAAGAACAAAAACATGAACGAGGACAAGAACAAGAACAAGAACGAGGACAAGAACAAGAACAAGAACAAGAACAGGAACAAGAACGAGGACAAGAGCAAGAACGAGGATGAGGACAAGAACGAGGACACGGACGTGGAGAAGGACGACGACAAAGACGAAGAGGAGGAGGAGGAGGAAGCGGAGGAGAAGAAGGAGGACGAGAAGGAGAAGGATGAGGAAGAGGAGGAGAAAGAGGAGGGGAGGAGGAGGAGGAGGAGGAGAACGAAGACGAAAAGCAGGAAAAAGTTCGGTAAAAGGGATTATGGGGTGAAAGGAAGGGGTGAAGGTAGGAAAGGGATGAGGAATGGTGAGAAGGAAGGAAGTAGGATGAAGGTGGAGGAAAAAAAAAGAAAGAGGAGAAAGGAGGAGGAAGAAGGAGAAAGAGGAAGAAGGAAGGAGGAGGAAGGAGGAGGAAAGAGGAGGAAGGAGTGGTGGAAGTGAAGAAGGAGGAAGGAGTGAGGAAAGAGAAGCGGAGGTGGGTAGAAGAGGGAGGTAGGAAGGAGGGGAGGGGAAGGGGGAAGGGAAGGAGGGTAAAATAGGGAGAGAGGAAGGAGGAAAAGGGCAAAGGGGGGAGAGGAAGGAGAAGGAGGCAGTAGGGAAGGGGAGGAAATGGGGGAGAGAGAGAGGAGGAGGAGGAGGAGGGGAGAGGAAGGAGGGGAAGTGAAGAAAGTGAGGGGAAGGAGGAGGAGGGGAAGGAGGGGAAGGAGGGGAGGGGAAGGAGGGGGGGAGGAGGGGCGAGGGGAAGGAGAAGGAGGAGAAGGAGATGGAGGGGAAAGAGGGTATAAGAAGATAAACGAGGATATGATATAAGCGACGGAAAATGTGAAGAACGTAGGGGGAAGCAGAAAAAGACGAAGAGAGAGAGAAGAGGGAGAGAGAGAGAGAGAGAGAGAGAGAGTGAGAGAGAAAGAGAGAGAGAGAGAGAGAGAGAGAGAGAGAGAGAGAGAGAGAGAGAGAGAGAGAGAGAGAGAGAGAGAGAGGAAAGAGAGAGGAGAGCAAAGAGAGAGGAGAGTAAAGAGAGAATAAAGAGAGAAGAGAGAAGAAAGAGAGTAAAAAGAGAAGAAAGAGCGAGAGTGGAAAGAGAGATGAAAGAGAGAGGAAAGGGAGAATAAAGAGCGAGAGAGGAAAGAGAGATGAAAGAGTGAGAGAGGAAAGAGAGAAGAAAGAGTGAGAGAGGAAAGAGAGAAGAAAGAGTGAGAGAGGAAAGAGAGAAGAAAGAGTGAGAGAGAAAAGAGATAAAAAAGAGATAAGAAAGAGCGAGAGAGAAAAAGAGAGATGAAAGAGCGAGAGAGGAAAGAGAGAAGAAAGAGCGAGAGAGGAAAGAGGTAACATGGAATGCGGGGTGAGAAGAAACACAGGGCGGAGATCTTCTGTCCTTGGGAGAGACAACATCCCACCTAAGTGTTGGAGTCACAGGGGTGGCCAAAAGTCTCAATGTGAATTTTATATTTAAGAAGGAAATAGGCAAGAACTGGTTTACCAAGAGAGTGATTAACGAATGGAATGGACTTGGTGACCATGTAGCTACTGCTGAAACAATTGGTTGCTTCAAGAGAAGGTTAGATAATTTCATGGGTGGGGGTGATAGGCAGTCATGAACATGGAACTGCCTAGTGTAAGCCTTATGGTCTCTTGCAGTCTCCTCCATCCTTATGTTCGTGTGTAATGGGAAGAAGGGAGGGTACAAGTTAAAAGTGTTTGGCATTCTTATCTAAGTAGAGATTATTTTCCATTCATAAGAAAATATAATAATGATGATGATGATGATGATGATGATGATGATGATGATGATGATGATGATGATGATGATGATGATGATGATGATGATGATGATGGAGAATGGATGATGACGATGATGATAACGATAATAATAATAATAACGATAATGATAATAATAACGATAGTAATTATGATAACGATAATAATGATAATAAGAATAAGAATAATAATAATAATAATAATAATAATAACAATGATAATAATAATAATAATAATAACAACAATAATAATAATAATAACAATAATAATAATGATAATGATAATAGTAATAATGATAATAATAAAAATGATAACAATAACAATATTAACAACAACAGTAATAATAATGATAATAACAACAATGATAATAATAAGGATGATGCGTGAGTCTACTCCATAGAGGTTTAAAGAAGGATGAGGAATAGTTCAAGTTGAAAATGATCAACATTCTTCTTTAAGTACAGATTAGTTTCCAATCATATCAGAATGATGTGTGGATTTGGTCCGTAGAGGCGTCAGCAGAGTCCCTTAAGCGAGTTCGATTCACTACCCTTCCTTCTATTTCCTCCCTCCCTCCTTGTTCTACACGCCCTCTTTGCACATCTTATGACACCATTCCTTGAACCATCCCCATTCCTCCTCCACTCCTAGTTCTACTCTATCCTTCACTCCCTCCCACTCCTCTCTCAGCTTCTTCTTATACTCATTCTCCTTTTCTTTTTCATTTAAGCAGTTCACTCTAAGTACCTCCCTCCCTTCTGCCCTTTTCCTCATTCTCCACCTATTCTCCACTCTCAATTTACCTTCCACCAGAAAATGATCTGATATTCCCCCACTCTCTCCCCTTAGAACATGTACATCCTTAACTCTTCCTACCATACTCCTGGTCACCACTATATAGTCCATTAACTCTCCATCTGTCACCCTTCCATCCACCTCCCTCTCCCATGTGTACTTATGCTTGACTTTCTTTCTAAACACTGTATTTGCTATCATCAACTCTCAAGACACATCTCCACCATCAATTCTCCACTACGATTTTTACCTGGAACTCCATGCTTCCCAATCACTCCGTCTATTGGTTCGTTTCCTACCCTAGCATTAAGGTCTCCCAATACAACTACATTGACATTTCTCCCTAATCCATCTATGCACTCATTTATATCTAGCCAAAAAGCCTCCCGTTCTTATACGCTCTTCTCACTACCAGGCCCATATGGACTTACAGAAACCCACATCTTCCTCCCCAGCTTTACCTTTATCCACATCAACCTTGAATAGGAATACATGTACAATCACTTTAAAAGGGATCCTACCCCTTTTAGAGGGATTCAACCCCTTTAAAAGGGACTCAATTCCTTTAAGAGGAATAAAACCCTTAAAAAGGATTCAACCCCTTTAAAAGGGATCCAACCTCATTAGGAAGGATCCAAACCCCTTAAGATACGACACCAAATGTTCCATTCGAGACGCAAAATGGCTGAAGGGGGACAAGACATAGATTCTAAACCGGATTTGAAAGTCAAGATAAAACATTTCGATTCCATACAAAAGCCACCGAGAAAGACGAGAATTTCCATCAATGGTCCTCGAGAAGAGCTTATCCAAAGGGTGTTCATGTCTTAAATTCAATTACTTCCTTCCTTAACAAATTCCCATGACGTAGACAATGGCAGCGACTTTGACAAGATCCTCTTTGACTTCACAAAAGCCTTTGACTATGTCCAGCTTGAGAAACGGACGAGAGGCGAGCGATGGATGAAGGACCATACCCTTGAGTGGCTTAGAGAGGAGCTCTTGCATAGAAAACGAGAGGTTGGTTGAATCACCGACTCAACATCCGACGATTAATTACTGCAGCTGTTCCCGGGGTATTTTTCCCAATTCGCAAAACGCAAATGCCTTGTTACAACCACAAACATGCTCCCTGTAACAGTTTTATATCCACCATATCGAGAGTGGGTAAAAATTGAACAACACAAATGGATTTAATGAGTGTATGTATCAGAAATATATATGTACAGTACTAGATTAAAGAGCGATAGAAGCAGCTTAGATTTGGTATAACTGTGGGCGTATTAATCTGCTCCAGCACATCCTAGAATAGTCTATGTATAATTAATCAAATTTGAATGCTCGCTGGCCGGTCGAGTTAGAGCGTCGCTGCTTGCGACGGAGATTGAGGTAACGGCAGTTCAAACCCTTCCGCCAACGAGTTGAACCAAGGGCATGGTTCAATAAATTCCACCCTACAAAGTCCTCTGTGAGGGTCACCGTCTTAGCCTCCTGATAGCGGGGAAGTTTGTGACCTTAAATCATCATATACTAGGTTAGAGAGCGATAGAAGCAAATTATATTTAGCATAACTACGGACATATCTATCTGTCCCAGCACAGCTTGGAATACTATCGTTGCCTTGAGTTTCACTAAGTAAAGCAGCCGCAGCCCCACAGTAGCTGGCAACGGTCTGCGGAACTCTCTGGCA
>NC_134808.1:26657246-26672246 GCF_046742065.1 Oratosquilla oratoria | reverse complement strand
CTAAGGTAAATTTCTGAACCCATGTATCATTTTGGTCATTCTCTTCTGTATTGATCCTAGTAAATTGATGTCCATTCTATAGGACGGAGATCAAAACTGTACCGCATAGTCAAGGATGGGTCTAACTAACGCTAGATAGAGTTTGTTAATTATCTCTGCACTTCTATTTGCAACCGTCCTAGCAATGAAACCTAATGCTCTGTTAGCTTTATTCATGGCGCTAATGCACTGTTTCCTGGATTTAAGGTCAGGACTCACTAGAACTTCCAAGTCTCTCTCGCACTCAGTTTTCTCTAAAAACGTGTTATCCAAGCTATATCTATTTTTGGGGTTGTGTAGCCTTACGTTTAACACGCTGCACTTTGAGATATTACAGTCCATTTGCCATTTCACCGGCCATGTGAACAATTTGTTAAGATCATCCTCCAGAATCTCTGCGTTGTCTCCTGATCTAATTAGCCGTCCTATTTTAGTGCCGTCCGCAAGCTTACTAACATCTCTACTAATCCTATTGTCCAAGTTGTTTACGTACATAATGAACAAAGGACCCAGAACCAAGTCCTGGGGAACTCCACTAGAAACATTCTCCCATGTATTCCATGGATTGTACTCCATGGAATGTACTCCATGATATGTATTCCATGGAATGTACTCCATGAAATGCATTCTATGGAATGTACTCCATGAAATGTACACTATGAAATGTATTCTGTGGAATGTACCCCATGGAATCTGCTACATGAAATGTACTCCATAGAATGTACTCCATGAAGTGTATTCTGTGGAATGTACTCCATGAAATTTACTCCATGAAATCAGCTCCAAGAAAATGTATTTTTGAAAAAGAGCAGTGACAAAAACATATCAAAGAAATCGGCAGATATATATTACATATCCAGCATTAGGATCTATAAAAAAGACAAATAACCCATATTATCATGAAATATAGAGACAACTGGCAGCCACTTATTATCTCCGAGTGTTACGAATTATAGGAACATTCTGAAACCAGAGAAACTAGCAGAGCTTCATATGAAAAGAAAACACGAACGCACGCTTGCGCGCACACCCACACACACACACACACACACACACACACACACACACACACACACACACACACACACACACACACACACACACGCACGCACGCACACACACACACACACACACACACACACACACACACAGTGTAAGCCGATTTAATTTTTCCTTGCTTATCTAGTTCTTTATTCATCCATACAAAGCTACGGAGTGAGTTTAGGATACAATTACAACTCCTTCTTAATCCATCCGTTTCGTACTAGGTGGCACTCTACCTGCCGCCAGGCGATTTTATTCACCTCTGAGTCACTGTTCCAATGCCCCATAGGTTCTCCTTTCTCTCTGGAAACTCGACAAAGAGAAGATTTCTTCGGCGTCATCCACTACAGGACTCGACGATAGCGTCTCTCGAGTGTCCGCAAGGACAGAAGCGCTGGTGAAGACCTTCATAAGGACAACAACACTCTAGGGGGTCGGGGGCGCCCCACGCGTCCCTCGAAGTGTCCTTAACGAGAACCCTGAGGTCGAGAAGCCTTTGACCTCTTTTGTGCCTCCAGAAGAAGAGATACGGGGGGTCGGAGGCGGAGACTCTTCGTCTCTGAATATAATCAGTCAAAACACGTTTCCTTTTTCTCTTTGGAGCGACTTCCTCAGAGCCACAGACGAGTCCAAAAGTTCGTTAATTGCGGTCGAGTTGAAGGGAGGCTATTGTTGACAGGGCCTCATCATCACCAACTCACTCCCTCCCCCCACCTTCCCCCACACGCCATCTTACCCTACCTCTCTCTCTATCTCTCTCTCTCTCTCTCTCTCTCTCTCTCTCTCTCTCTCTCGCTCTCTCTCTCTATCTATCTATCTCTCTCTCTCTCTCTCTATTCTCCTTAGCTTCATCTACTAAGTTGTGCAGGAGAAACGGAAAGGGAGGAAGAGGATGATGAGGAGGAAGAAGGGAAGGGGGAGGGAGAAAGTAGGAGGAGGAAGGGGAAAGCACAGGGGAGGAAAAGGAGGAGGAAAGGGAAAGCAGAGAGGAGAAAAGGGAGGAGGAAGAAAGGGGGGAGGGGAAGGGAGGAATGGGAGGGCAATATGTGCGTAAACCCTAACTTTCCCCTTTCCCATATCGCTTTTTCCTTTTACCCTTCCTACCCCTCTCCTTCCTTTTCTCCTTCCTTTCTTCCCCTGTCCCCCACTCTCCTCCCCTCTCCTCCTCCTCCTCTACTCCCCTCTCTTTCTCTCTCCTTCCCCTCTCCTCACCTTTTCCTTATCCTCTCTTCCCTCTCTCCTCTCCCTATCCTTTCTCTCTTCTTCTTGGGTCCCTCTTCTCTCCCTCCGTAGACGCACAGAGAAAAGGAGTAGGGGTGAGAGGAGGGGTTGGTGGGGTGTGTGGGGGAGTTGGGGGTTAGTGGTGGTGGGTCCTTAGTTGTACACACACCTTTGTTTGGCCTTTGTAACTGTGAGGGCCTCTACCGCAGACGTGTCCCTATTGTTTCCCAGAAACCCCTCTGTCTCGAGAGGGGGCTGGCGACCATAGGGCGTCCGTGAAGGGTTCTTCATACACGCCTTAGGTACTGCATAGACTTAGGAGAAGAAAGAGAAGGATTCTGCAGTTAAAACTTGATATGTTACTTTAGAGGTTAATAAGATGGCATTTCGTGGGTAAAGCTTAGTTTGATTTAATAGAGTTACAATTAACGAGGAGAAAACTAATGTATATGCGGACACACACACATGCACACACACACACACACATGCATACACATACATCCACACACACACACACACACACACACACATGCACACACACACACACACATGCATACACATACATCCACACACACATATATATACAGTATATATATATATATACAGTATATATACATATATATATATATATATATATAATGTATATGTATATATATATATATATATATATATATAATGTATATGTATATATATATATATATAATGTATATGTATATATATATGTATATAATATATATATACAGTATATATATATATATACAGTATATATACATATATATATATACAAAAAGATACACACACACACACACACACACACACACACACACACACACACACACACACACACATACACACACACACATGTACTAGCGTGCGTACGTGTGTGCATGTGCGTTCACCAATAATGTCCATATCCATTTCCTACGTAAAAAGCGTTTTCCCCCAAATGTCTTATGAACCATAAGAAACCATCAATCGTGCATTGTCCAGTGCCTAGGGCTCAGAAAGAAGAAAATAAATAGAGAAATAAAAAAAATGTGCTTATGTATGATCAGTGAATAAATAACTAGATGAATATACAAATAAAATGATAAATAGATAAATCAAACAAATGGTTAATTCATTGATTAATTAATAAGCTTATTAATAGATAAATAAATAAACAAACAAATCAATAGAGTGTGTTTATGTATCTTTCAGCGGCGCTCCAGAATGATAGATTCTCCTTTTCAAATGTTTTCGTTCAGAAGCAACAGTTGATAAGTTTCAAGTACGAAGCGTTTTCAAAAAAGGGGTAACATTTGATAGCGATATTATTTCGTATGGTCGGCCGCTCCAATGACGCATGGAGGTTCATATTGTTTCGGTCAGGAATCTTCATCACATGGGAAGAAACATCGGATCCTTTTAAGGTCTGCTGGACCCTTCCAGACCTCTGCTGGACCCTTCCAGACCTCAACTTCGAGACTTTCCGGAGGTCATTGTCTGTGTTGTTTCTTTATGGGATTGTTTCCCTGTCACCGGCTGGAAGTGGTATGGGGAGGAGAACAGTCGTCGGTTGCCAGTTCTCCATTTGTGAAAAAATGTAAGAAATATAGATGGAGAGTGAATGCCAGCCTACAAGGGCTGCATCTCTTGATGGCGGTTAGGAGGTTGACAGGCTTTGAAAATGGGAAACATATTTTTTTTGGTCCATCTTGTTTATTGTCCGTCAATGTTCCTAGTCGTCTATACGGAACAGGTAATCAACGTTCATGTAGAGTCTTTGAGATTATTTGAGTATAAAAAACAAAATTATACATCTAACTACTTCCATAAACTCATCTTGTTTATTGTCGGTCAATAGCCCCATTCGTCTCTGGTATATGCAACAGGTACATTAAGTTCTTGTAGAGTCTTTGAGATTATTTGATTATTAGAATCAAAAACAAAATTGTACTTCTAACTACTTCCTTAAACTCAATCTAACCTTAATCCAATCTCCAACATTTCCAATCAGGGAGTTAAAGGAGATTATCTCTCTGTCTCCTCCAATGTCTCCATATCCTTCCTTGACACACACAACTTGGTCTCCAAACAAACACATCAGCAAACTAATAGAGGTATTGAAATGGGTCAAGGGCTTGAACAAGGGTCATCATATTAAGACAGCAGGGCAGGACTCGCAGTAATGGATTCAAGTTGGGCAAATTTAGATTTAAGAAGGAAATAGGCAAGAACTGGTTTACCAACACAGTGGTTAACGATTGGAGTAGACTTAGTAATTATGTAGTCTATGAGTCAAGGGCGATTCAGGCAAGGTCATCATATAAAGACAGCAGGGCAGGACTCGCAGTAATGGATTTAAATTGGACAAATATAGATTTAAGAAAGAAATAGGCAAGAATTGATTTACCAATAAAATGGTTAACGAATAGTGACCATGTAGTGAGCGCTGAAACTATCGGTTGTTATAAGAGAAGGTTAGATAACTTTATGTATGGGGATGGTAGGTGGTAATGGACATAGAACTACCTAGTGTAGGCCTTAGGGTCACTTGTAGTCTCTCTTATTCTTAGGTTTTTATGTTCTTAAACTCTTTGGAATAAAACTAGCTTAACACTGGTCCGGTTCTCATAAACTTTTTTTTTCTGTGAATTTAAATAGCTACAAGAAAACCTTATTTACAGTATTCTAAGAACACTGCAATCACGTCTACTATTACTTTTCATCTTTCTTATTCCCTTTTTATCTTTATTAGTAATGTTATTTATTTTATTATCGTCATCTCCATTAGTGTATAAGAGCTGACAAACAAGTGAAATTGTGTGTGTAAATCAAGATTCCTATGTATAGAGATCTTGTTTTACATACATTGCTTTGGTAGACCAAGATGGCAGAAAATATTTCTAGACAGAGTAAATACAGATCCAGAAAAAATACTAAATACGGATAAGGAACAGATTAGATATAAGACCAGTGGAAACAAAATAACAAAGTGTTTACGAATGAAGAAATATTATTCTGTTTAAAATATTTTGGAATTTTGGCTTCTCATACTTTATTATTATTTTCTCTGTTTGTGCTCTACTGTTTCTTTTCTTTGTTTATTACTGAAGAACCACCATCACCCCTACTCACCATCCCTCCTATTCACCAACAAGACATCAAGACATTAAGACACTAAGACACCATAGACATCAAGACATCAAGAGATTAAGACATCAAGAAACCAAGACATCAAGACACCACGACATCAAGACACCAAGCCACTATCAAAACACCAAGACATCAAGGCAGCAAGACACCATCAAGTCCCTAAGACACCAAGACACCACCAAGACACCATCAAGACCCTAAGACACCATCAAGACACCAAGATACCATCAAGACACTAAGTCATCAAGACACCCTAAACACCATCAAAGCATCGAAACATCAAGATACCAAGATATCAAGACACCAAAGACATCAAGACACCAAGCCATCAGGACACCAAAGACACAAAGACCAAAACCAAATCTACCAAAACCAGAACCAGAAGCAAGACCACTGCCACCTCCTCCTCCCACCCACCACCACCCTCCCCTACCACCACCACCACCTTCCACCCCCTTCCACCCCAGGTCCATTACTCTAATTGAGTTCTCCTAAGGACAGAGCGGAAACCTCCGGCAGCGGGACACCCAGAAGCCTTCGCCGGCGACCTAAGGGCGCAGACCTCCCCACCCTCGCCGGGTTACCTACGGTCGCTCCCCGCATCCCCTCATCCTTGGGTTGGCTCCAATTCCGGAGAGCGTCACTAACAAGTAACATTGCAGTAACCTCCACTTGATGTGGTCTTCTGCACAAAGATGATCTTCATCTCAAGGGCGATCATTAGAGAAGAGAAACACATGCATCCTGATGAAGGGAGGTTTGTGCGCGCGCGCGTGTGTGTGTGTGTGTGTGTGTGTTTATGTGTGTGCGTGCTTGTGTGTGTATGTACATATGCATGTATATATATGTATGTATGTATATATGTATGAATGTATGCATATATATATGCATGCATGTATGTATATCTGTGTATACATATATATATTTGTTTATGTGTGTAAAGAAAAATATTAATAGTATATATGTATATGTATATATATATATATATATATATATATATATATATATATATATATATATACATATATATATGTATATATATATATATATATATATATATATATATATATATATATATATATTTCAAAACAAAATAGGAAGCTGGAAAGAGGAGAAAAGCAGTTAGCAACGAGACTCAAGAGAGACGTTAATAGTCTTGAGCTACTTGGTTGCAGATGTGCCTCCAGACGGTGGAATGAGGCAGGAAATAGAGTTCAGATTAATGGATGTAAGATGGACGGCTGCCCTACAAAAAATAATAAGATAAAACAAAATGGAAATAGATATATGAAGTAATAAAGAAAATATTGATGATGATGATGATGATGATGATGATGATGATGATGATGATGATGATGATGATGATGATGATGATGATGATGATGATGATGATGATGATGATGATGATGGTGATGATTATAAAAAACAAAAATAAAATAAAAATAATAATAATAATAATAATAATAATGATAATAATAATGATAATGATAATGATAATGATAATAATAATAGTAGTAATAATAATAATAATAATTAATAATAATAATAATAATAATAATGATAATAATGGTAATGATGATAATAACAATAGTAATAATAATAACAATTTCCCAATGATGTCTATACTTTAGTATGTGAACAGAGATTTTGTAACAAAGAGAAAATGTGGGAACGAAAAAGAAAAAAAGAGAGAAAACAATTTTCACTTTTATCGTTTGGATAAAGAAACGGGGATCTACACTTTCATTTGCCCTGAGAAACTAATACTCGCAATGTGGTAACAGCTGCAGTTGATGGAGATGTTGCCATACACTGAGTTTAACGTTTCTCAGGCTCTTTAACCATATGACGTCATGAAGATGCGCCCGTGACCTCAGCCAATCTGATTCGAGTTACGATTATGAGATGGAATGAATTCGTAATCTGAATCATTTCACGATCCCAACATCTTACCAAAGCAAAATTGTATTACTTCCTTTCCATCTAAATATTGGGCTGTATACCATGGAAGAAAGGAGATAAGCTGTGTGTATGTGTGTGTGTGTGTGTGTGTGGGTGTGTGTGTGTGTGTGTGTGTGTGTGTGTGTGTGTGTGTGTGTGTGTGTGTGTGTGTGTGTTGTGTGTGTGTGTTTGTGTGTGTATATGTATGTGTTTGTGTGTGTGTGTGTGTGTATGTGTGCGTGTGTGTGTATGTGTGTGCGTGTGTGTGTCTATGTGTGTGTGTGCATGTGCATGTGTTTGTATGTGTGCATGTGTGTGTGTGTGTTTGTGCGTGCATGTGTGTGTGTGTGTGTGTGTGTGTTTTTGTGTATGTGTGTGTGTGTTTCTGTGTGTGTGTATTTGTGCGTGCGCGTGTGTGTGTTTGTGCGTGCGCGCGTGTGTGTCTGTATGTATGTGTGTGTGTGTGTGTGTGTGTGTGTATACACTTGGACTTGTGGATCACGTGTTCTACCCGTGATCGACAGCTATTTCCCTCCTGGAAGAGAGCTCAGAGCTCGTAGGTCCGATCTATGGGTAATGCTATGACCTTTCACACACACACACCCCCAACTCCCCGCCCACGAGAGTCAGAGTAACGACCCGAAGCGCAGCTATACCGAAATTAATTTCGGCCCTGGGCAGGATTCGAACCAAGCACTACGCGCACCACCATGCTAGTAGTTCATCGTTCTACCAACTGCGCCACCGAGTGTGTGTGTGTGTGTGTGTGTGTGTGTGTGCTTGTTTGATTATGGAGTTTTGGTCACTCATATTTATGTGATCCAGTTTGTTTTTCTTTTTTTCAATTTTCGTTTAATATCGAACATTTCCAATAATCTTTCCTCTTTAATGAATATAAAAATCATATTAATACACATTGATGTTCAACTTTCTAGAAGATTAAAAACTTGTACTGTTAATTTTTTATAATTCTTTATAAAATATAAATATTACAATATCTAAAATCAATGTTCTTTTTTTTTTTTTTACAAAACTCAAAATACTTTTATTTATACTCGAATCTGATTAAGTTTTCCACTATTTGTTTTTACTTATTTTTAGGAAATATAAAACCTACATTATTAAGAATTCATGTTCAACTTTCAAGAATATTAAAAAAACATTTTACATATACTACCTTTCACATTTTTATAGAGATTCACAGAAAACGGAAAACTGGTTTAGACAACATAAAGACATAAGCATCGAATCTAGGACGGTGTTGTCGTTGAATTTGCAAATGATTCGCGCCCACGTTTGCCCTAGGATGGGCGTGCGTGTGCCCCAGTATGGGCGTGCGTGTGCCCCAGTATGGGCGTGCGTGTTCTCCAGGATTGAGGCGCATGTGTACCTATCATACGCCCGTTCATTAATCAGTCTTTGGATTGGTCCGTTCCCCCGTATATCAGGCGTCCCTCTAGCCCAGAACCCCAGTCTCCCCGGGGAGGGATCATTTGTCCTGTGTTATCGCTCGCACTGGGTGAGAGGTGGTGGGAGAGGGAGAGGAAGAAGGGGGGAGGAGAGGGAGAAGGGGGGAGGAGAAGGAAGGGGGGCGAGAAGGGGGAGGAAGGTGGGGAGAAGGGGGAAATGAGGAGGAAGAGGGGGTGAAGAAAGTGGAATTGGAGATGGAATTAGGTAAAAGTGGAGGTGGAGGAGAGGAGAAATGAAGAAGAGATGGAGATGGAGAAAGAGAGAGAGAGAGAGAGAGAGAGAGAGAGAGAGAGAGAGAGAGAGAGAGAGAGAGAGAGAGAGAGAGAGAGAAGAGAGAAGGGGGAGGAAGGGAGGAGGGACACACTCTGCCATTGAACTGATTAATCACTTACTCTCGTTTTACTCCTGAAGTTTTGTAGTCCCACTTGCCCCAAGTCTCCAGGTAACCTTGTCGGGCTCGCTTTGTCCATTTCTTTTATTTTTTTATTATTATCATTAATATTATCATTGTTGTTGTTGTGGTTATCGTTGTTATCATCATTATTGTAATCATTATTACTATAATCAATAATTTATTTTTATCATCATCATCATTATTATTATCTTTATTTTATTATTATCATTATTATTATTATCATTATTATTATTATTATTATCATTATTATTATTATTATTATTATCATTATTATTATCATCATCATTATTATCATTATTATTATCATTATCATTACCATTAGTATTATCATGATTATCATCATTATTATCTTTATTACTATATTATCACTACAATAACTATTATAATTATCATCATCATTATTACTATTATTATTTATACTATTCACTGCCTAGTTCTTGGTCACAGGAACTGATGAAATAAATATATATTTTTAACTTTCTAGAATTTGCTTTTTAACATTTTCGAATTTTTATATCCCAGTAACACGGAAATACATTTTTATTTTTTTATTTTAGATATCTTTTTCTTTTATGGAATGATTAGTAGGTGTGGTTAGCTTGGGTTAGATGTGGCTTGACTAGGTTAGGTTAGATTAGGTTAAGTTAGGTTAGGTTAGGTTAGGTTAGGTTAGGTTAGGTTAGGTTAGGCTAGGTTAGGTTAGGTTAGGCTAGGTTAGGTAAAGCTAGGCTAGGCTAGGCTAGGTTAGGTTAGGTTAGGTTAGGCTAGGTTAGGTTAGGTTAGGTTAGGTTAGATTAGGTTAGGTTAAGTTAGTTTAGGTTAGATTAGGTTAGGTTAGGCTAGGTTAGGTGTGATCAGATTAGGTTAGGTTAGGTTAAGTTAGGCTAGGTTAAGTGTGATTAGATTAGGTTACGTTAGATTAGGTTATGCGTACTTAGGTTAGGTTAATCTATTTAGGTTAAATTATATTAGGTTAGTTTAATTTAGGAACTATTGGACAACGTATGTTTCGTGTCAAATACCCGTGTTTGCGTGTTTCTGGACTTTTACCCAGAATTTTTTCAATAATATCAAAATACATGTGATACTTCACCTGTGAGTAGGACTTGACAAATGACCTTCTCTTTGGTCACCCTTCACTTGGAGTCAAGGAGAACCTTCAACTGCTCGGGCAATACCTGGAAAACAAGAATATCCAATTACAAGAAGGACATGAGCTCTCACCCGGAAGGGTAATAGTTGTCAATCACGACTCCAGCACATGATTCAATACCAATAGACAACATTAAACACCAGTATACACCATCAAACACCAATAGCCCCCAGTAGATACCATTAAACACCAAAAGGCACCAGTAAACACCATTAAATACCAGTAGGCACCAGCAAACACCGTTAAACACCAGTAGACACCAGCAAACATCAGAAGGCCCCAGTAGACACGAGTAGAACCCAGTATACACCAGTAGACACCTGTAGACCCTAGTAAACATCAGTATACACCTACAGACACCAGTAGATACCAGTAAACACCAGCAGACATCAGGATACACTGGTAGACACCAGTAGGCCAAGGTAGGTACCAGTAGACACCAGTAGGACCCAGTAGACACCAGTAGGGACCAGAAGACACCAGTAGGGCCCAGTAGACACCAGTAGGCCCCAGTAGACACCAGCAGATAGAAGTAGACCCCCGTGAATGTTAATGAAATTCCTGGGTTTCCCCGCAAGCAATGTGTTGGTTCATAATTGAATGCGCCAACCGTTTAGTTACTCGGATTTGATGTCCCTCCAGCCAGTGGTCATTTCGACCCCAAATGGTGGACTTGAGATGCAAACGTGCGATTACGCTTATGCGTACGTGTGTGTGTGTGTGTGTGTGTGTGTGTGTGTGTGTGTGTGTGTGTGTGTGTGTGTGTGTGTGTGTGTGTGTGTGTGTGTGTACACGTATATCACAGACTTGTATATTTATTCTTGTTCCTCCCAGTCGATTTTTTCAGCTTAGTAAAACTCCAAGCTCCAGTTCAAGTGACAAAAAACATTTTTGTTTAATAACTGCTTGTGTCACAGGTAATCGCACTGTTTCTACTCTTACTGGACAGTAACCCCACACCTGTTAACTCTAATTTCACTCACCAACCCTCAAACATTTCGCCACATTTGGACACACAGAATTATCAGCCATCATATCACTCCAAAGCGCAACGGCATATGAGAGTCGCCGCTCCCTTCCCCTCCCTTTCCCTCCTCCCCCTTTCCCTCTCTTCCCCCTCCCCCTTTCCCTCTCTTTCCCCCCTCCCCCTTCCTCCCCCCCTTCCCTCCCATTGGTGATAAAGTTAATTCAGTTAAGGGTATTAAAAAGTTCGTTTAATCAACTTTTATTTCTGCTAACTGAAGTTGAATGAAAATTGTCAACTGACGCGTTCACACATACACACACACACACACACACACACACACACACACACACACACACACACACACACACACACAAGCACACACACGCACGCGCGAGCTTACACACACAGACATTGATGAGCCAACCGGTCGGGAAATCCTTTCTCACCTAATCAACTACTAGTCGTTATTAATCCTATCACTGGTTACTTTAAATATTAATATTTTTTCGTAG
Source organism: Oratosquilla oratoria (assembly GCF_046742065.1). NCBI lineage: Eukaryota > Metazoa > Arthropoda > Malacostraca > Stomatopoda > Squillidae > Oratosquilla > Oratosquilla oratoria. Next base: position 26,660,346 of record NC_134808.1, on the reverse strand, counting down.
TTCATGAAAAAATAGAGGGCAAGGAACACGTAAAGATCTTTATATTCGAGTTTCTGAATATTCCTTTTGAACATCATCCAGCGTAGCACAGTCGGTACCGTCCTTGCCTTGTCCACAATTACACAATTAACAACACCAATGGTGAACATATGAAAAAAGTAACAGAAAAAAAATAGTAAATATGTTAGACAAAAGACAAGGAGAATAAACACATAGAAAAATATCCAAAACGAATAGATTAATAACAGAAATAATTTGGTAAACATGTTAGACAAAAGTCCAGTGGAGCACAAAGCGACCCCGGAATGGGAGCTGAGGGACTATGTGGCAAAGGTTTTCCAAGTCCATCAAAACAAGGAACGAAGACTTGCAAAGTAAACACAAATTATTTTCGAACGAAAGATAGTGCGTGTGTGCGTGTATGAGGATGTATTTGCATGCTTGCGCGTGTGTGTGAGAAACACTAAGAGAAATAGAAAGAAATAGAAGAATAGAGATGGCAAGAGGAAAGAGAAAAAGAGAGAGAGAGAGAGAGAGAGAGAGAGAGAGAGAGAGAGAGAGAGAGAGAGAGAGAGACAGACAGAGAGAGGGGGGGTAGGGATAGAGAAAGAGGAAAAGAGAGCAGAGTTAGATACAAAGTCAGAGATAGAAATAAAGGTAGAGACAGAGAGAGAGAGAGAGAGAGAGAGAGAGAGAGAGAGAGAGAGAGAGAGAGAAAGAGAGAGAAAGAGGGAGAGAGAGAGAGAGCAGGGTCCGTTTTCAGGCACGAGTTGTGCTTGTGCCGTGACGCAATCCTTCATGGAGGAGGAAGAACAAGTTCGGAGAAGCTTTCGGCCGCTTTGTCTCGACGTTCGCCAAGTTTCAGGAGGTTTGTTGAAATCTTAACGGATATTTGAGTAAATCAAAGAGAAACCCGAAGTTCCTGATTTTTAATTTTTTATTTTTAATGCGGTATTGGGGGGCTGCTTTCGAATGATCTTCCTCTTGTTTGCTTAGCTGTTTATCTATCTATATTTCATTTAGTCTATTGATCTATTTCCTTATTTACCTATTTGTTTCTCCGTTTACATATTTATGTTTATTTGTTTGTTTATTCTTTATCTATTTATCTATTTGTTTTCTATTTATCTATAAACATGTGTTTACTTAACTATACGTTTATTTAGTTGTGTTTATTTATTCATTTATTAGCTTAATATTCTATTTGTTCAATTGTTTAGTTATCCATATATTTATCTATCTATTCATCTATATATTTACCTATTTATTATTTCTTACTTATTCATATATCTTTTATTTATTTATTTATTCATTTATATGTTTATTTATTAATTTATATTTCTATTTATTTATTCATTTATTTTTTCATGTATTTATTCATTTACTTTTTTATTTTTCTCAGTCTTGCATTTTTTTTCAACTCTTGAATTATATTCATTCTGTACCTTGCTCATTCACCTTTTCCTCCCTTCCCGCAATCGCACGGCATTGCAAATGTTTACCTTTGATTTTGGATGAAGTTTATGTTTGCGATTTCGGATAGAGTTTGTGTTCGCGTCTTACAACTCCACTTTCGCCTTTACCTGCATTTCCAAGTATCAGGGTTGGTTTCCCAGGCTTCAGCCAATCTAGATTTCGCTTGAGGTAGGTCAATACCAACTCGGTGGATTATATACGGTATATATATATATATATATATATATATAATATATATATATATATATATATATATATATATGTATATATATATATATACATACATATATATACATATATATATATATACATATATATATATGTATATATATATATATATATGTATGTATATATATATATATATATATATGTATATATAGATATATATATATATATATATATATATATATATATATATATATATATATAAAGGTTTTACTTAAACATTTTTTGGTCCTGGGTAAACATGCCTGTATATTACACTTCACTATATGTGCATATATGTACATGCACGTACATAAACAAATACACACATACTTGTATACATACATACACACACACATGCAAGCACTTATATGCACTCATACACACATAAACAAACATACAAATGTAATGAAAACGTTCTAAAAAATGTGTACAAGCATACATACATACATACATATACCAAAGGCTTTTTCCTCTTTGCAAGGGAGGTAGCCAAAAAAAAAAAACAAAAAAAAAAAACACTCCCACCCATTCCATCTACTACATACAAGTATACTAACAATAGATCCCTAATAAAAAATACATATATACCACTAGTTATCGCTTATGATACAAAATACAGGTATGTGATGAGAAACACCGTAGTACAAAATACAACATACCATTGTGTATGCAATTATTACAAAATACAACATACCATAAGGTAACCTTTCATAATACAAAATACAAATATGCCACTAAGTATTCCTTGTAATGCAGCATACATATATACGTCCCGGGAATGTATATTTTCCTTAGTGTTGTAATTTTTTTTTCACAAAAAATATTCTAATCTATTCAGGAAATCTTATCATGACGAAAGTGTGATCAATATCTCTTGACAATAATGATATTTTCAACATTCTTAATATTGACAAACCTGACCTCTTCAATACTTTCAATAATACAAAAGATGTCTCTATTCAACATCAGATGGATACTCTCAATATTGATGGGCTTGTATCAATATTATCAATGCATCAGACTGATATAGTCAATATCAATGGAATTATATCGATATTGTCAATGTACGGTTATTGTCCACACGACTATATAACTCTTAACCTTTTCGGCTCAATAATATAACAATAACATACGCTCACTGTCCAACTCCCACTCGGTGGGAAGTGAAAAACCCTGGTAGGGCAAAACCAGTCACTTACGGCAGCCTATTTATTTTTTTGCCTTTTTATTCAACTATTTATTTATTAATTTATTTATTTTAGGCCGATGAAGGGTCGCCTCCCTGCCTGTCCACGACTGGTTCCGGGAATCGAACTCACGACCACTTGCTCATGAGAACGACCCGATATCCAATGGGTTACCACGCGGTCCAATGATAATAAAATTATTAATAAAACGTAATAATAAAACGTGAATT
>NC_134808.1:26632246-26652246 GCF_046742065.1 Oratosquilla oratoria | reverse complement strand
TGTTGTTGTTGTTGTTGCTGTTATTGTAGTGGTATAGTAGTAGTGGTATAGTAGTAGTGGTATAGTAGTAGTAGTATTGTAGTAGTAGTAGTAGTAGTAGTAGTAGTAGTAGTAGTAGTAGTAGTAGTAGTAGTAGTAGTAGTAGTAGTAGTAGTAGTAGTAGAAGTAGTAATTGTTCTGTCTTAATTAGCTGCTCCCCAACTCTAGCCGGAGACAAAGAACGCTTCCGCACGCGTTTGATATTTGTGTCTGTAGAGGACGGTTCCTGACTACTTTCACCACACAGTTCCACAAAGATGGAGGACTTTTGTAATATAAAATAGTAGTAGTAATAATAAGATAAGACAGGATGAATAATGCAAACAGAGCAGAAGCTTCGAAATGAAACGAGGTATGATCCAAGCAATAAATTCTCAGAGTGTCGGAAATTAATGGGGCATGAAATTGGATATCATAAAACGAATGTCGAAGCCTTGGCCAAAAACGGAGGAAAAAGTCGGCCAATAACATCATGACTTTGTGTGGTGACGAGGGAGACAGCCACGCGACGTAAAACATATATAAAGGTTGAGACAAGCATGCAGCAAACCAATGCACACACATACATGCACATGCGTGTGTAATGATAATGATAATGATAATAATAATAATAATAATAATAATACTAATAATAAAAGTAATAATAATAATAATAATAATAATAATAATAATAATAATAATAATAATAATAATAATAATAATATTAATAGTAATAACGATAATAATAATAATAATAATAATAATAATAATAATAATAATAATAATAATAATAATAATAATGATAATATCGATATTACTAATAATGATAATGATAATAGTAATAAGTAATAATAATAATAATAAGTAATAATAATAATTATGATAATAATAATGATAATAATAATAATAATAATAAAAATAATAATAATAATAATGATAATAATAACAATGTTAACCATGACAATGATAATAATTGATAATAGTAATCAGTTTATTGTGTTAACAGCAATGCATACAGTGACAATGTACAACTTGTGCTAATTTTGGGACTTTTCTAATTTTCTAATGTGCACAAGGTAGGTGTGTGTGTATGTGTGTGTGTGTGTATGTGTGTGTGTGTGTGTGTGTGTGTGTGTGTGTGTGTGTGTGTGTGTGTGTGTGTGTGTGTGTGTGTGTGTGTGTGTGTGTGTGTGTGTGTGTTATAATCTACCTTTCCAACAAAACATTTATAAATATATCTTAAACACACAACCCTTTTCATTCATCCCTTTGCCTCTCTGTTTCTACTTCAGTTCCCAACACAATCCTCCATTCTCCAGCGCTTTCTACTTAGACTAAAGCAGATTTACATATTTCTCGCCACAAGCGTTGAATCCCACAATGGATTCCGCTCCGCTCCGTTTTTTCCGCATTAATTCAGACCCCCACCCCACCATCTCCCCATCCACACTCCCCCTCCCCCACCATCTCCCCACACGCACTCCCCCTCCCCTCCCCCACCATCTCCCCACCCAAACTCCCCCTCCCCTCCCCACCATCTCCCCACCCACACTCACCCACTCCTCCCCCACCATCCCCCCACATCTCACCCACTCATACAACCCAGTACCCAACCCCACAGCCACCGCCTACCCACACCTCACCCCCGCTCATACCCCCTACCAACCCACCCACACCCACCACCCACACCCCAACCCACCCACATCCTAATCCCACCCACCCACACCCACAACCCAACCCCACCCACCATCCACACCCACCCACCCTCCAACACCTACACCCACATCCCACCACCTCTCCGCGCCTAACGGGCAACGCGATCCAGACTCGTACCGTTTCCATTACGCGGACGGAACTACTCTCGGAACGGCCCTAAGAGAGTTTCCCTCTCAGGCACCTCTCAGGCTATAACACATGCGAACTGTCTTTTCGCTCACTCCAATGGAGGGCGTGGGTTTCTTGTGAAATGTATACATTTTATTGTTAAATTGGTTGAGTATTTTTTACTGTTAGATTTATATATGTTATCGTTACTAAAATCCATGTGTGTGTGTGTGTCAATGCTCTATTTTATTTATTTATTTATTTATTTATTGCTGTGAGTGTGCGGAGAAATTTTCTCTGAAAAGTATGTGCGCAGCCATGCAAGTCACAATCTGATCATCTAATCAAATACCCAATGGAAGCGCTAGAGTCAGGAGAGGAAAACAAAAATAAAGCAATTATTGGTTTGACGGTTGGCAAGTTACCATATTTTTAAAGAATTTATAAGTTGATGTTTGGGTGGAACTTCTTTACTGAATGGATTTCAATATCATTTGAAAACCTTGTGTACACGTATTTTTTCTTTATGTGCGCTATTTGTAAAACCTGTACGCGCGCACATGTGCACAGCTTAGGGGGAACGTTGGTGTATGTGTGTGTGTGTGTGTGTGTGTGTGTGTGTGTGTGTGTGTGTGTGTGTGTGTGTGTGTGTGTGTGTGTGTGTGTGTGTGTGTGTGTGTGTGTGTGTGTGTGTGTGTGTGTGTGTGTGTGTGTGTGTGTGTGTGTGTGTGTGTGTGTGTGTGTGTGTGTGTGTGTGTGTGTGTGTGTGTGTGTGTGTGTGTGTGTGTGTGTGTGTGTGTATGTGTGTATCTATACGTGTATCTACATATTTCTGTGTATCCATCTTTACATGTGTTGACGTGTACCCTCGTATACATATGAATTTACCCTTGGACATCTCGCACACCGACGCAACCAGTAGCATGAAACCGATCGCAGCGGATGGCTATATTCTGTGAAATCAGTATTCCCTGTACATTTGCCCACTAGTATTCGGGTACCAGTATTTCTTATATAACAAGTAAATGGGAATTGTATATTCATGTCCATACAGTACAGGGAATAATGCTTTTACAGATTGTAGGCATCCGTTGCGATCGGTTTCATGCAACTGGTTGCATCGGTGTGTGAGCTGACTTACTCTCACAGGTGAACGTATACATCGTCCCCTACCTCGTCTTCGCTTCGTCCTTCGCTTTGCTAGCCCTTCGTTTCGCTTTGCTTCGCTTTGATCGCCCTTCGTTTCACTTTGCTTCGCTTTGCTTCGCCTTGCTTCGCTCTTTGCTTAGCCCTTCACTTCGCTTTGCTTTACCCTTTCGCTTCGCTCGCCCTTCGCATCGGATCAGCGAGGTCGATCGCCAGCGCCTTCCGACGCGTCCGTTTGATGTCCAGCGATCTCAAAGAAGCCAAAGACGCATTTTTCTCGTATTCTCTAATGGAGACAGAGCCGAGGCACGAAATACTTTATACTTATTCATCTAGAGCGTTTCCTTCTGTCCTCTTTTGCTCCTCTCCATCTCCAGCCACAGACGAAGAACGCCTTTGCACGTTCTTGATATTTGCTTAAAAAAAAAAAATGCTGAAAAGATGTACTAGCAAGCTACGGACAAAGACAATAATCTACTCTAAGCCTACATGTGTTAAACACTGTAAAATAAAATAATTCGCTTACACAAAATGTAAAAGAGTATAAGCACTCGAAAAATGGTTGTTATTTGATTTTGTTATTTATGTTTATTTTGTTCTAGAGGTCGCCAGCCAATTCCATTCAGTTGAAACAAGTCTCTCCACCTTTATATCGCGGTCATCTCTCCTTCTCTCCTTCCTTCTTCCTTCCTCCTTCCCTCCCTCCTTCCTCCTTCTTCCTAATCCTCCCCTTTCATCTTCTTTTCCTTACTCCATTCCTCCTTCCCACCTTCATCTTTTCTCCTCTCTCGCTCTTTTCCTTCTCTTTCCCATGCCCTCCCCTTTTCTGTCCCTCTTCCCCACACTTACCTCACTCCTTCCCTACTTCCCCTTACCTCTATCCCTCCCCCCTCCCCACATTTACTTCCCTCCATCCATCCATCCTTTCACCATCACTCCCTCCCTACCTCCCTCACCACCATCCTTCCCTCCCTACCTCCCTCACTCCCTCCTTCCTTCCCCTTACCTCTATCCCTCCCCCCTCCCCACATTTACTTCCCTCCATCCATCCATCCTTTCACCATCACTCCCTCCCTCACTCCCTCACCACCATCCTTCCCTCCCTATCTCCCTCACTCCCTCCTTCCTTCCCCTTACCTCCATTCCTTCCTTTACCTCCTTCCCTCCCTCCCCATTTCCCTACCACCCTCCATCTCAATACTTCCCTACCTCCCTCCCTCCCTCCCTCCCTCCCTATATTTCCCTACCTCCCTCCCTCTTTTCCTATCTCCCTTTCTCCCTCCCTCCCTCCCTCCTTCCCCTTGCCTTCATTTCTTCTTCCCTCCACAACATCTCTTCCTCCGGTTTGTCTCCTCTTCTTCCTTCCTTCCTTCCTTCCTTCGTACTTCAAAAGATTCTCAAGTCGAAGATCAAGCATCTCCCCGACGTCTCCACATTCTCCCTCTTCCTTCTTCCCTTCCCCCATCCTCCCTCCCCCCTGCTCCCAGTCGCCCTCACTGTCTCCCTCCATTCCTCCCTTTTCTCTTTCTCTTTTATCTTCCCTACTCCCTCACCAATCCTCCTCCTCCTACTCCTCCTCCTCCTCCTCGTCCTTCTCCTCCTCACCAACCTCCTCCTCCTCCTTTCCCTCCTCACCAACCTCCTCCTCCTCCTCCTCCTCCTTCTCCTCCTCACCAACCTCCTCCTCCTCCTTTCCCTCCTCACCAACCTCCTCCTCCTCCTCCTCCCCTCTCTTCCTCCATCATCGTCTACCTTCCTTGTCTTCTTTCACCATCTAAGGCCAGTATGGAGTATTGACTGCTTTTAAGTCTTACGCGGACAAGACCCTAAGACAACAAATTCTCCTTTTACTCCATCCGCTGCCTCCAGGCGATTCCATTCGTGTCCCTTTTAACGTGAATCCTCGGAACCCCAACGTGTTCCTCTCTGTGTTCATAGACACAACACAGACACAGACAAAGACACAAAGTCTTCTTCATGCCAAGACATCCTCAAAGTCTGGCGTCTGTCTGAGTCTCATCGCCATCTCTGTCTGTTTGTCTGTGTTTTTGTGTGTGTCTGTGTATTCCTGTCTATGTTTCTGTCTGCCTATGTGTCTGTCTTTCTGTGTATTTCTGTCTATGTGTCTTTCTGTCTGTCTGTCCTTGCATTTGTCTATCTGCCAATGTGTCTTTCTGTCTACGTGTCTGTCTGTCCGTCTCTACGCACTTGAACTGTATTTCTTACACTTTTTCACCTACGGAGAGCCATCAACCGGCGACTGATCACTTCTCACTACCACTCTCAACAGGTAGCAGAAAAACAGACCTACTTTAATACAACTCGGACAACAGTCCGAGGTCTATTCCCAGAGAAATCTTTGGGAGAGTCTTGAGGACCGTTGCAGGCAATTGTAGGGCTGCGGGTTACACTAAAGTAAAACCTAAGCCTAAGGGGACACTTAGACACAGCCGACACAGGCGACGCAGCACAGATCAAAGGCAGACTTCCTGTTGCTGAGCTGAAGTACAGTTCGAGTTTTCTCTCTTACTTGAAGTGCTTCTAGATGTACTGTACCACCTCAGCATTTCACGTGAGAGAGAAGCTCAAAATGTACTTCAAAATTAGCAACAGGAAGTCTGCCTTTAACCTATGCTGCGTCGCCTGTGTCACCTGCGTCGCCTGTGTCACCTGTGTCACCTGCGTCGCCTATGTCACCTGTGTCACCTGCGTCGCCTATGTCACCTGTGTCACCTGCGTCGCCTATGTCACCTGTGTCACCTGCGTCGCCTGTGTCACCTGCGTCGCCTGTGTCACCTGCGTCGCCTGCGTCTCAATTTGCGCTTAAGCCAAGGCAACGATTGAGAACTGAAGGACGAAATCGAATCTTTGGAATCGTTGATGAAACGGAATTTTTATTGACCGCAATTGCCAACTGACTCGTTAATCACTTTAACATTTAACCAGGTTTACTTTAAGCTTTCATCTTTAAATTTTTGTTCCAATACGATGTGGAATATTACTATTACTCATCAATATCATTATTATTATCACCATCATCACAATCATCATCATCACCAACATTATTGTTATTTATCATGTTATATTATGTTATATAACATATTATATTATATTGTACTATATTATATCATATTACATTATACTATATTATATATTACATTATATCATATCATATTACATTATATTATATTAAATTTTATTATGTTATATTATATTATATTATGTTATATTATATTATATTTTATTATATTATATTACATTATATCATATATTATATAATATATTATACTATACTTTACTATATTATATTATATTATATATCATACTATATTATATCATATATTGGTGGTAGTGATAATGGTGGTAGCAGTGATAATGGTAATGGTGGTGTTGGTAGTGGTGGTAGTGATAATGGTGGTAGTAGTGATGATGGTAATGGTGTTGGTAGTGGTGGTAGTGATAATGGTGGTAGTAGTGATAATGGTAATGGTGGTGGCGGTGGTAGTGGTGGTAGTAGTTATAATGGTAATGGTGGTGGTGGTAGTGATAATGGTGGTAGTTGTGATAATAGTAATGGTGGTGGTAGTGATGTTAGTGGTGGCTATGATGATAATGGTGGTGGTGGTAATAGTGGTTGTGTATGTGGTTGCGGTAGTGGTGGCAAAGGAGGGGAGGGGGAAGAAGAATGGTTAATATTAGCATTGTTATAATCTCCATCGACTTTGGATCCAAGAACTTGGTCCTGGTTGAGGCGCCATCTGGGAACTATCACACTTTTCATACAAAGTTTCTGTTCCCACAAGCTCGCTCTCACCCTCACGATCTCTTTCTCTCTCTCTCTCTCTCTTTTTGTCTCTCACTCTCACTCTCAAAATCACTCTTACTCTCACTCAAACTCACACTCTCTCACACTCTTTCTGTCTCTCATTCTCACTCTCAAACTCCCTCTTACTCTCATTCAAACTCACTCTCACCTTCACTCTCTCACGCTCTTTCTGTCTCTCACTCTCACTCTCAAACTCACTCTTACTCTCATTCAAACTCACTCTCACCCTCACTCTCTCTCACACTCTTTCTGTCTCTCACTCTCACTCAAACTCACTCTTACTCTCATTCAAACTCACTCTCACCCTCACTCTCTCACACACTCTTTCTGTCTCTCACTCTCACTCAAACTCATTCTCACCCTCACTCCCTCTCACACTCTTTCTGCCTCTCACTCTCACTCAAACTCACTCTTACTCTCATTCAAACTCACTCTTACCCTCACTCTCACTCTCACCCTCACTATCTCTCTCACTCTTACTCTCACACTCTCACTTTCACTTTCCCTTACTCTCACTCTCAATGTCACAGTCACACTATATAGATTAATTATAGAAAACAGGACGCTTCTCGTAAAAAATATCAATAGGACATATCTTGGAGACCAAATCATTCAAGTAAAACCATAATTTTGGGTTGACAGAAAATTTTGGAAAAAAGAAAAAAAAATAGAAATTGATCAAAGAGAGTGAAACCAAGGAGAAGACCGATAACAAATCATTACGGTGACGAGCGAAATGATTTGGAGGATCTTTGGATTAAGGGGGGGGCGGAATTCCCCCCTATACTCTTTCTCTTCCCCCTCTCTATCCCCCTACCCCCTATCCCCCTCCCCTCCTCATTATCCCCTCCCCCTATCCCACCTATCCCCCTTCCCCCTCCACATTCCCCTACACCTATGTATCCCCCTCTCCCCCTCCTCCTCCCATTATCCCCATCTATCCCCCACCCCCATCCCCATTATCCCCCTATTCCCCTTCCCATCCCCATTATCTCCCTATCTTCCCTCCCCTCCACCTCTCCCCACTTATCCCTCCTCCCCATCCACAATATCTCCACCCCTCCCCACCCCCTCCCCCTCACCTACCCCCCTTTCCCCTATCCCCCTTATCCCACCCCCCTAGAAATGGCCAATAGGAAGATGGAATGGTAGCTGGAGAGGAATACGAATGAAACCAAAGTGGTCTCGAGTGGCCCGTTGTAATTCATCATATAAACTCACTCATTCACTCACTCACTCACTCTCTCTCTCTCTCTCTCTCTCTCTCTCTCTCTCTCTCTCACACACACACACACACACACACACACACACACACACACACACACACACACACACACACACACACACACGCACGCACACATACACACACATACACACACACACACGCGCGCGCGCCTGCGCGCACTCTTTCTCTCTCTCTCTCTCTCTCTCTCTCTCTCTCTCTCTCTCTCTTTCTGTCACTACTCGTATGATTAGCTAAGGAGCTGATATAAAATCTAAAACAAATGGCTGTGGTGTGGGTGGGAGATGGATGTGTGATGGGTGTGGGATGGGTGTAGGATTGGTGTGGGATGGGTGAGGGATGGGTGAGGGATGGATGTGGAATGGGTGTGGGATGGGTATGGGATGATTGTGGGGTAAGTGTATGATGGGTGTGGGATGAGTACGGGATGGGTGTGGGATGGATGTGGGATGGGTGGGCACATACCTTGGCTGGCTATATCTCATATAAAGTGTGAGGAGCCTACGCCAGGAGACGCTGATTAGCTATTGCCGAAACTGTCATTTATTCCCTATGCACTTCGACTGTTGGGGCTTGTAACAATCACTGCTGGGAATCGGAGAGAAGTGCGGGATTCGAACCCATAACTAAGAGAGTGCGAAAGCAATACGATTCTGATAACACTAACGCACAATGGGCCTATTGGTGTATCATATACGTTTGCAATATACACATACACATATGCATGCACATACACATACACAAACATATGCATCCACATACACATGTACATCCACATACACACATGCATCCACATACGCATAAACATGTACATACACATACTCATATGCATACACTTATACACATACACATATACATATACACATACACATATATATTCATCCACATACATATACACATACACAAACGCATGCACATACACAAACATATACACATATACATTCATATACACATACACTTACGTATAAGCATACACATATACATTTATACACATTAATATACATATATACTTACATATATGCACATACACATATACACATATACTTACATATATGCATACACATTTATATAAACAATTACATATACACATATACATTTATATACATACACACATATACATATACACACACACATACACATATGCGACACATAAATATATACATATATAATCATACACATGCATATACACATACACGCATACACATACGCAAACATATACACATACACATTCATATACACATATACTTACATATATGCATACACATACACATTTATATACATATACACATATACATATACACATACGCATACAAATGCATATATACATACACATATATATACACATACACATGCATATACACATCCACATACATATACACATACACACACGCATACACATACGCAAACATATACACATACACTAACATATATGCATACACATACAACTTTATGTACATATACACATACGCATACATATACACATAAGCATACGCATACGCATACACATACACTTTTACATATACATATACGCATACACATATACATACACTCACACATATATGTACACATATACGTATACGTACACATACACGCACATACACATACATATATACACATGCTTCTAGCAGCCTCCTCGGGAGGTCAAACGCGCGGATTCGAATCCTGGTCACGGCGCAGAGGCTGGAAAGGTCATCGTCTATTCTGAGTAATGACAGTTTGATGATGGTTCCCAATTGCCAGGCCAAAGGCTTTTCGTAAGGCACCGTTCCCGGACCCTGAGCATGGGAGGTCGTGACGTTAGGCCAAATCATCTATCATATGCATGTATGTATATATGTGGGGCTAGCGTATATATGCGACACTTACCTACCGCACCTTTGATGTCCGCCGCTGTGGAGGGCGGTTGGAAAGCCATTAAAGCGTTTTGTACTTACTTGGATCGAACCCGGACCTTCTGCGTTCCGAGGCAGGAACGTTACCCACTGTTCCACGTGTGCTCCTCATATGTATACATACACACACACACACACACACACACACACACACACACACACAAACATAAACACACACACAAACATACATACACACACACACACACATATATATATATATATATATATATATATATATACACATATACATATATATATACATATATATATACATTTATATATATGTATATATATACATATATATATGTATATATATATAATATATATATATGTATATAAATAATCATATACATATATATATGTATATATATATATAATATATACATGTATATATATGTATATATATATAATATATACATGTATATATATGTATATATATATATAATATATACATGTATATATATGTATATATATATATAATATATACATGTATATATATGTATATATATATATAATGTGCGAGTGTGTGTAAAGATCAACGCGTGGAAAATGAAAGCCTGAAAAACCAAACGTTTTCGTCTATAATATTTTCATGGTACAGAGTAGAATATACAGATTTAGACAAGGATATATATATTTATATATATATATATATATATATATATATATGTGTGTGTGTGTGTGTGTGTGTGTGTGTGTGTGTGTGTGTGTGTGTGTGTGTGTGTGTGTGTGTGTGTGTGTGTGTGTGTGTATGTATCTATGCAGAGAGGACAAGGGGAGAAAATGTTCCGGTCTGACTTCACATTAACCGACTTCACGGGGGGAGGAAATGTCCAGATCTGACCTCACTCCTTACACTAAGTCCGTGTAAGGTGTGAGGTCAGATCAGGCCATTTCATCTTCTCGCCTCTTTTTCTTTTTTTTTTGTATAGCTACTTATCTAAATATATATATTTTACTCTGTACCTGGAAAATGTCATTATAGACAGAAACGTTTGTTTTTTCTGTCTTTTATCTTCTGTGTTGTGATCTGTATATTTGTGAGCCACGTGTTGAAGTACATGCATATTTATACATACACTATGTATATATGTATACATATGTATATATATACATACATACAATATAAACAAGTGTTTTATTTATTATATAAAAATCATACGCATGTGAATATACGATAGACAAGTTAATAGGTATACAAGCAATTAGGTGTATACACCCATAAGTACATTTATACATACACAAACACATGCATATCGCCAGAAACGTAGACAGAAGTTATATAAATATCCGTATGTACGTATATATTTCTATTTCTTTATAAAACTCGATACAAAGTTAACATTGTCAACTTAGTTTACTTATGTTTGTATAGGACACGCCATTGAAATGAAATTCTCCTAAGTTGCAGGGGGATTTGTATAAAAGTAAAGAAAATGTTATACAAACGAAGGATATTGTCCATAGCTTCAGGTTATAGCCTGCAAAGTTGATAATGTACTTTCTAGCGGGGTTTGGGTTAAAACATAAAATATATACATACATATACCCGTATTTACATATACAAATGCATAACATATACAAATACACACACATATACATACAAATTTGTAGATAAATACATTTACATATACATCAATCAATCAAATCGGCCATCCTGAGTCCACTGCTGAACGAAGGCCTCCTTCATAGCATTTCATGATTCACAGACCCCGCCAACTTCTGCCACGTCACTCCTGCAAACTTCTCTATCTCGTCTCTCTACCTTCTGTCTGGTCTCCCTCTTCCATGCTTCCCCTCTCGCGGCGTCCACTACATACACATATACTCACATACACATACACATATACTCACACATACAAATATATACACATACACATATACAGACGCATACATATAATTTGTACATATACGAATGCACATACACATGTACATACGAATAAACAAGCACGTCCATACACGAGTACATATACATATACACATAAAAATACTCATACACATATACACATACATATACATACACAAATGCACTTATACCCATAATCATACGCATACACATGTACACATACACACATACATACACACGCGCGAGTATACTTTACAGTATATACACATACACACCCATACACATAAACAAACACACACACACACACACACACACACACACACACACACACACACATATGCACACCTCTCATGGCGCTGTGGTTAGAACTCTGGCCTGCCACTACGGAGGTCCGGGTTCGACTCTCGCCCGGGGCTGAAATAATATCAGTATCGCAGCGCTGAGGGGTGTTACTCCAACTCTCGTGAGCGGGGAGTTGGGGGTGTGTGTGTGTGCAAGGTCATAGCATTACCCATAGATCGGACCTACGAGCTCTGAGCTCTCTTCCAGGAGGGAAATAGCTGTCGATCACGAGTCCAACACGTGATCCAAAGACCAAGTGAATACACACACACACACACACACACACACACACACACACACACACACACACACACATATATATATATATATATATATATATATATATATATATATATATATATATATATACACACACACACACACACACACACACACACACACACACACACACATACATACACACACACACACACAGCTTTCTCCACAGAGTGGTGAATGTGTGGAACAAACTAGACGAAATAATAATGTGTGCAAAAATCATACACAAATTTAAGAACAAATTAGACGTGGCAAATACAGAGACGGGACACCACGAGCGTAGCTCCCCTTCCTGTAAGATACAGCTAGGTAAATACACACAAATACTGAATGGCCCACACAAGAGGACTGGTATTTGTCGAAGTAAACACATGTTTTTCCACTTGGCCTGTTAACTTTATTTTATCTTTTTATATTCTATTTTGTTTATGTATTTTTTTCTTTAGACGGTCGGTCTGAGGGAGTCACCGGAAACGAAGCGGAACATAAAAAAAAAAAAAAAAAACTCTTACCCAATGAACCCAACTTTCCGTTCCCTCCTCTCCCCTCCCCCAAATCCCCTTCCCCTTCCCCCTCCTCCCATAACAATCTTCCTCTTCTGAAGACGAAGACCTTTTCCTTCTACTGAATATATATGTGTTTGGGTATGTGTACGTTCATGTGTATGTGTATGTGTTTTGTATATGTATATTCATGTGTATGCGTATGTGCATTTTCATGTGTATATGTACGTGTATGTGTATTGTATGTAAATGAGTATGTACATGTTCATGTCTATGTGTATGTACATATTCATGTGTAGGTGTAGGTGTAGCTGTACGTCCATGTGTATGTGTACTCGTATGTGTGTATTTGTATGTGTATATGTGTGTATGTGTAAGTGTATTTGTAGTAGTATGTGCATGTTCATGTATATGTGTAAGTGCTTATGTTTGTACAAGTGTACATATATATGTGTATGTGCATGTGTACGTATACTATATATGTATATATATGTTCATGTATATGTGTATGTGTATGTGCTTGTGTAAGTGTATATGTATCTGTACGTGAACATGTGCGTGCCTTTGTGTGCATACACATGTGTACGTGCCTGTGTGTGTGTGTGTGTGTGTGTGTGTGTGTGTGTGTGTGTGTGTGTGTGTGTGTGTGTGTGTGTGTGTGTGTGTGTGTGTGTGTGTGTGTGTGTGTGTGTGTGTGTGTGTGTGTGTGTGTGTGTGTGTGTGTGTGTGTGTGTGTGTGTGTGTGTGTGTGTGTGTGCGTGTGTGTACGCGCGCGTCTGTGACCGTGTCTTTCCTAGTGTCCATGTCTGTGTCTGCATCTGTGGGACTGAAAGCCGCGGGAGCCAGGAGGCGACAGAGAGAGTGAGTTAGGAGCTGTCGCCACATCACTAATAAACCAGAGACGGTGATGCATCCATCTTGGCTCGCCAGGACACATCGGGTGAACTTGCAAGAGACCCGGGACATGTACAATAATACGTGCAACACCATGTGCAACATCATGTGCCAAACTATGTGTAACACCATGTACAACACCATGTACACCATGTGCAGCACCATGTGCAACACCATGTGTAACACCATGTGCAACACCACATGCAACATGCGCAGCACTATGTGCAACATGCGCAACAATGCGTTCAACATGTACAACAGCACGTGAAACACTACATACAACATCATGTGCAACAACACGCGCAACATGTGCAACACCATGTCCAACATGCACTATATCATGCGCAAACACGAGGAACAATACGCGCAACATGTAAACATCATGTGCAACAATACACGCAACATGTGCAACACCATCTTCAACACGATGTGCAACAACGAGCAAAATGTGCTACACCATGTCCAACATGCGCTACACCATGCGCAAATGCGAGGAACAATACGCGCAACATGTAAACACCATGTGCAACATCATGTGCAACAATACACGCAACATGTGCAACACCATTTTCAACACGATGTGCAACAACACGCGCAACGTGTGCAACACCATGTGCAACAACACGCGCAACGTGTGCAACACCATTTACAATAACGCGCGCAACAACGCTTCAGTTTAAAACAGATCCTACAACTTGTTCTACACCGGAGGAGTGTTAGCTAAGACATCTTTCAACGGTGTAAAAAAAAAAAAAAAAAATCTTCTTCAAGACGTGCCACCTCTCTGAAGGAGGCGAGCTCGAAGCCTCGAGGAACTCTGTAATCGTCAGATTTACGTTGAAACTTGGGGCCCCAAGGCGCTACTTTTTCACGACAACAGAAAAGGGGAGGCTCTCGCTAATCTGTAATAACTTACTCGACAACTCTCGCGAAAATAAGTTCTTCCTACGAACTTTATGAGGATTGTTACAATCTTAAAAACTGATCAAGTTTAGGTGCACATGTACATAAACATGCACATACACACATATACTGTATATTGTTGTGTATGAATATGTATGTCTACTTTCCTTATTAGGGGGAAAAAGCTTCAGTATATTGATAAATATGTATACAACGCGTATAACTACTGAATCTTATTGTGTTGTAAATACATCTATTTCGATAAACATTGATTGTACTTATGTTTATAGAACTGGAATGTTTTTATATTCATTCATGTTACTATGATAGTGGTTTTGAATAATTTTTTATCGTATCAGATTTTCGTGTTAATATCTTAATCACACATAAACCTTCGGTACACCAGACAATAAGACATAATTCCACTTAGTGCAAAGAGAGCGCGAGTAAAATCTGACTTAAATGCAATGAAATGTCAAGTTTTCATGTGCGCGTGTTGGACCACAGTTTAATTAATCCTCTTGAGAAGCGGCATTTCGTCCGAAGCTTTTTGAAAAATAGGAAAAAAGAATCTGTGTTGATACTGGATGGTGAGTTAATCTCTCTGAAGACCGTTCAGCTGAGGACAATTGGATGTCTGCTCCAGGTCTGTTTGCTCACCGATTCCCGGACTCACTTGGAGTGTTGGACTTCACTAACACATTTGACAGGATGACACGCTGTATAGACTCTATTCAAGCTAATGCTACGTGATTCTGTTCTTCAAAAAGGGGCTATCACACTGGGTTTCTACGTGCTTCACCAACGCCAACAGTTGAGAGTTCGTTTGAGCAAAAACGACTTCGGTTACAATATACTATTTTCCAAATCTTACGATATCAAACTATCTTTACGTCATATATAGCAAAACTGAATGATGAACTAAAAGATTGTAAACCTATACGAATGTCAGACATACTCTTGAAACGTTCTTAGAGAAATCTAGATTTCTGTAAGCGAAATCATATTCTAGTTATTCAAATGGAAGTTGGAGGTAGGAGGATGTCGGAGGTAAAATAGCCTAGTGTGATAACCCATTAAGGGGGCTTGGGGGTTTGGTGTAGGGATGGGGGTGTTGTTTTGGCCTGGGCCAGTCATACTTTTAAGATCCTCTAGGCGAATCTATTCAGGTTGAAGGGACTTTTCAGATATATATGTTAAACTACTGATTACTTCTTTTGGTCCTGACATGATCTGTATGATTTTATTGTGGCTAATCTAAGTCCATTGATTCTGGTAAGAGCTCATACGACTAAAGGGATTCAATTCTACACGACAATATAAATATATATATATATATATATATATATATATATATATATATGTGTGTGTGTGTGTGTGTGTGTGTGTGTGTGTGTGTGTGTGTGTGTGTGTGTGTGTGTGTGTGTGTGTGTGTGTGTGTGTGTGTGTGTGTGTGTGTTTGTGTGTATGTGTGTGTATAAACTGGTAATCTTCAATCCTGTTCTGCGGGGTATATGTCCCAGCTCTTCTGTGTACTTGAGGTTGGGAACCACAATTAAGCCACCTTCCTTAGTCTCCTTTACCTCATCCTTTTTCCTTTCCATTGTTTTAAGAGCTATTTTTCTTCTGTGTGATAATCCTTCCGGGTATTTAACAATGGAAAGGAAAAAGGATGAGGTGAAGGCGACTAAGTACACAGAAGAGTTGGGACATTTACTCCGCAGAGCAGGATTGAAGATTGCCAGTTCATCTTGTACGAAGACTGGTGAAATAGTGAGGGGTAAGGGGAGAAGAGACAATATTGGTAACAGCGTGGTATATAAAATACCATGCGACAGCTTTGACCATCCATCCATCTCATCCTAGGACGCTCCCTCATATTCACTCCTTCCACCTCTGCCTTCCACACCTCTTTTACTAATCTTTCTTCACTCATTCTTTCCATGTGTCCAAACCATCCTAATACTCTTTCATCAACCCTATAACTCATCTCCCTTTCCACTCCTGTTCTCCTCACCTCCTCATTTCTCACTCTATCTAGCCTAGTAACCCCTATCATACTTCTCAGACATTTCATCTCAAACACATTCAAACTCCTTCTCTCTTCCTCTCTTATGTGCCATGTTTCTGCCCCGTACAGTGCCGTCAGCACACTCCTTCATATAACCTCTTCTTAGGATCCATTCCCAGATTTTTGTTTCTCATTACACTTTTTAATCCATCAAGGCATTTACTCGCTTCTCTCAATCTACATTCTCCCTCCACCCCCACTACTCCCTTTCCTGCCATATTCGCACCCAAGTATCTAAAACCATCCACTTCCTCTAGTCTCTCTCCCTTAATTCTCACCTCCAGCCTGCTGTCACTCTCTCCCCTTGTACATCTCATCACCTTACTTTTGCCCACATTTATCTTCAGCTTCCTTCTTTCACACACCTTCTCAAACTCTGTCACTAACTTCCTCAATCCCTCCTCTGATCCTGCTACAAGCGCAGTGTCGTCAGCAAACAACAACTGGCTTATTTCACACTTTTCTCCATTTTCTTTAAACATCTCCAACCCCTGACCCACCACCCTTGCATTCACCTCTCACACCACCCCATCCCTGTATAGATTGAACAGCCAGGGTGACATAACACATCCCTGACGAAGTCCCACCTTTACCTCAAACCATTCACTCTCTCCATTTCTAATCCTAACACAAGCTCTACTACTCTCGTAAAAACTCTTGACTGCTCTTAACAGTTTCCCTCCTATCCCATATATCTGCTATACCTCCCACAGTGCCTTCCTGTCTACCTTGTCGTAAGCATTTTCCAGATCCATAAAAGCCAAAAAACATCCTTACCTTTTCCTATTGCTTTCTTATATATCTGTCTTACCACAAAAATCTGATCCACACAACCCCTACCTGTCCTAAAACCACACTGCTCCTCACCAATTACTCCCTCTGTTCCTCTCCTAATCCTCTCAATCAAGACCCTCCCATAAGCCTTCCCAACTACACTCAACAAGCTGATCCCTCTGTAACTACTACACTCACATTTGTCCCCCTTTCCCTTGTAAAGCGGAACTATGCAGTCACTCCTCCAGTTCCTCCGGCACTCTACCTTCTCTTAAACAAACATTAAATAACCTCACCAGCCAGTCCACCATAACTGTACCTCCTTTCTTCAGACATTCTGCATAGCATTCATCCAACCCCGGTGCTTTACCTGCTCTCATTATCTTAACACCTGCTTTTACTTCATCTTTCCCTATTTCTCCTCTATTTTCCTCACTCATTACTCTCATTTTCTTAGCGCTTCCAACTGGAACTACCTTTCCCTCCCCGTGCTCCATCACATTTAGCAACTCCCTAAAATACTCTGCCCACCTTCCTATATATATATATATAAATATATATATATATATATATATATACATATATAAATATACATATATATAATATATATATATATATATATATATATGTGTGTGTGTGTGTGTGTGTGTGTGTGTGTGTGTGTGTGTGTGTATTAGATAGATGAATAAGCAAATATATGGATAAATGAACAAAAATATGTATGAGTATGTTAATAAACAAATTATATAGAAACGAGAGCTCAGAATCTTCTTGCAGCAATCATTAAAAAAGAAATGAATAAATAAAAGACATCCTGTGAAGAAACGTTCCCCGAGTCGATATCCAATTAGGCCCCATGCAACAACACAAAACTCAAAATTTCGAGAAGAAAAAAAAAAAAAGAAAAAAAAGGAAAAATTAGAACGTGGACTCAGTTTTTGGGATTCATTTCCTGTTAGCTTCCGTTAATGGGATTCCGATCGGGAGTATAAGGGATCCGGACGAGAATAAAGCGATCTGAATGTGTTGATAGAAGGATTTTAAATCACTTTTAGTCCCTGAACTCGTGTTTAATTCTCTGCGGGGTCCATGTCTTCGTCCGTGATTTATATGTTCGAGTATTGGGTCAAATCTGGTCGTCTCAGGCTTCTGTCCACTAAAGTCGTTTTTCTCACCTTTTAGTGAGGGAAAAGGGTTTTATTATCATTAGATGTGTAGGTTCTAGTTTGTCTGTGACTAGTTTCATATTATACGCTTTTTTATATATGTATCTATTTATTAATATAGTTATTCATTTGTTTGGCAATTTATTTATCTACTTATCTACTTATTTTTTTCTATTTGATATATATATTTCTTATGTTGATACAACCTGTTGGGTCTCGCAGTAATAGATTTAAATTGGACAAATTTATATTTAAGAAGGAAACAGGTAAAAACTGGGTTACCGAAAGAGAGGTTAACGAATAGAATAGACTTGTTAACCATGTAGTTAGTGAGCGCTGAAACTATCGGTTCTTAGAGAAGGTTAGATAACTTTTTGGATGGGGATGGTAGATAGTAATGAATATGGAACTGCCTAGTGTAGACCTTATGGTCTCTTAGAGTCTCCTTCCTTATTTTTATTTTATTTTATTTATTCATTTATTTTATTTATTTATTTTATTTTATTTATTTATTTATTTAATTTTGTAATGGAAATCTTTTAATACATTCATCCCCAAAGTTTTTTTTCTTTTTCAAAAATGTTGTTAAATTCCATCTTTACAAACAGAAAAATTATCGGAACAGTTCTCCACGATTTTTTTTTTTCAAAACATATAATATTACAAATATTAAAGTTACAGATGCTTGCAAGATATCTGTATTTTTCTTATCAGAGTAGCATGAATATTTGATAACTTAATATGCAAACACAGCCATTTCCAATGCGAGTATGCATGTCCAGAATTTATCAGCAATATTTGCCCAAAGTAAATAAATCAAATAGATTAATAAATTGCTAACTTCAAACATGCTGGTTTTCGGCCTTATCAGTAGATTATCTTTAATTCAAGTGCAAGCTGCCTTATCGCCTCAGATAAACGAAATGATTAAATTAGAGTTCAGACGATAAAAGCTAAATTCTGTATAATGTCTTAATTTGATACGTCCTACCCCCCTTTCGTACTACGTTTTCCTCTTCCTCCTCTTCCTCCCCCTCCTCTTCCTCCTCCTCCTACTCTTCCTCTTCCTCATTTTCTTTCTCTTCCTCCCCCTCCTCCTCCTACTACTCTTTTTGTTCCTTTTCCTCTTCTTCTTTCTCTTCCTCCTCCTCCTCCTCCTCCTCTTCTTCCTCCTCCCTTCTTCTCCTCCTCCTCCTCTTACTCTTCCTCTTCATCTTCTTTCTCTTCCTTCTCCTTATCCTTCTATTTCTTCTCTTCCTCTTCCTCTTTTTTC
>NC_134808.1:26609746-26617246 GCF_046742065.1 Oratosquilla oratoria | reverse complement strand
TCCTCTTCCTCCTCTTTCTCTCATTCTTTCTCCTTCTCTTGCTCCTGCTCTTGCTCTTTCTCTTTTTTCTTTCTTTTCCTTTTCCACTTCCTCGTCCTCTAATCTTACTCTTCTTCTTCCTCCTTCATCTTCGTTTCTTCCTTTTTCTTTTATTTTCCCTTCTCCTTATGGTACTCTTCCTCCTCCTCCTCCTCCTCCTCCTCCTCCTCTTCCTCATCTTCTTCGTCCCCATCTTCATTCCCTTCCTCCTACTCCTCTTCCTCCCACTCAACCTCGGACCTGCCAACTGTTGCTCCTTGTAACAGTGCAGGGCTCAAGTTAGGGTCCCTGGGCGGTCTTCAGGTACAATCGCGACATCAAGTGTTGTCACTGTTCCCAGAAAGTTTCGCTCAGGTGCCAGAGTTGCAATGGGTCACAACGTGCTTAACTTTTTCCTGACAAAAACACTCGATCTCACCCAGCTGAAAGCTCGAACTTAGGCTTTCAGGGGGTCTCGGCCCACGGACGCCCCCTTCAGGCCAGAGACATGGTCCTTAGCTGCATAAAATCGTCTGTCTTTAGACAGACCAAAAATCGTCAATGTTGTCAACGGCCTTCACCAGCGTCGACCGTTGGAGTTAGAAAAAAAAAAAAAAAAAAACTTCGATTACAATATTCTATTTTTCAAATATCCAAATATCAAATTGTCTTTCCCTCATATATATATATATATATATACATATATATATATATATATATATAATGTATATACATAGACATATATATATATATACACATATATATATATATTATATATGTATATATATATATGTATATACATATATATATATACATATATATATATATACATTTATATATATATATATATATATACATTGATATATACAGTATATATATATATATGTATATATATGTATATGTATATATATATATATATATATGTATGTATATGTATATATATATATGTATATATATATATGTATATATATATATATATATATATATATATATATATATATACATAAGCTGAAGAATGAACTAAGAAACTGTAAAACTATACGAATGTTAGACATACTGTTGAAATATTCAAGCTTTTCAAATGGACGTTGCAGAGAGGATGTCGGAGGAAAAATAGCCCAATGTGATAACCCGTTGACAGTGACAAAGGATGCTGACACAGTTTTCCATGTATAATGTGGTCAAATATACAAAAAGAAAATAGATAAGTTAATGAAAAGGTAATTGAATAAGAGTACGAACTAGAATGAAAAATAAAATAAATTAAATAAAATGAAGTAGAATAAGATTAAATAAAATAAAGTAAAATAAAATAAAATGAAATAAAATAAAATAAAATAAATCATAGAAAATAAAATAAAACAAAATAAAATAGAATGAAATAAAATAAGAAATAAAATAAAACAAAATAAAAAAAGATAGAATAAAATAAATAGAATCTTATGAAAAAGAGAGCAAAATCGAACAAAATAAAAACAAAATAGAATAAAACTAAACAAGTTAGAAAACACTCAAGCACCTAAGTAAAGCAAACAAATCAAATGTATTCAGTTGTCAATTTCCAGCGCTTCTATACCTGGTCGAGTCATAAGCCCTCTTCACACTAACGGTTTGAACCGCGCTGAAACCGTGGCGGTACCGCATAGTCAAGGAAAAACTGCGTGGTTGTATGTGAACGCCTATATGGGATTACATCGTAAATGAACCGCGGCGGTTGAAATCGCTAGTGTGAACAGGACCATAGAGGTGGCCAAGATGAAGATTTAAGGAAGATAGACGAATAGATCGTTGAAGCCAAAAGTTATTTGCATTTTTTTAGTAGAAATATATGTGTGTGTGTGTGTGTGTGTGTGTGTGTGTGTGTGTGTGTGTGTGTGTGTGTGTGTGTGTGTGTGTGTGTGTGTGTGTGTGTGTGTGTGTGTGTGTGTGTGTGTGTGTGTGTGTGTGTTCGTATGTGCGTGCATATATGAGCACCGTCAATACGGTACCAAACCTTTCAACAACAGAGTTACGTTCAAGAGTTGGAATAGGGTCCAAGCAGACCGGGACCTTCCTCCTTCCATCCTCCTTTTCCTATTGCTCTCCCTCTTCCTCCTCCTCCTCCTCCTCTTCTCCCTCTTGTTCCTCTTCATCCTCTTCCTCTTCTTCTCCTTCTTCCTCTTCCTCTTCTTCATGCTCTTCCTCTTCCTCTTCATCATGCTCTTCCTCCTCCTCCTCCTCTTCTCCCTCCTGCTCCTCCTCCTCCTCTTCTCCCTCCTGCTCCTCCTCCTCCTCCTCCTCTTTGGTGGGGTACTTAAACCTCACCTGATCTTCGATAGATGAAAATCAATAAATCGCGTCACCGAATTGAGGGGATTCCCGGAGGAAGCTGCCGGATCGGACTTCTTGTCTGCGAAGACGAATTCCGGGGCTCCTCCGTGTCCGGCGCCTCTTGCCCCGGGGCCCTGCTTGGCTCCCGGAAGAGCGTCTCCATGTCTGGGAAGGAATTCCCGGAGCCCAAAAGAAAATGGGTCAATGTCTTTAACAAGGACGATGAAGGCAAGGTCATCATATAAAGATCCAGGGCAAGGGTCGTAGTTATGGGTTTGAATACGTTATCACACTGGGCTATTTTTCCTTCGACTGTTGGAGCAAATTTCAGTCCACAACTTTCGGAAAGGAGTCTGATATACTGGAGGTGTGAAATTTCCCTTCAGCATATCAAATGACTTAGTATGTGATCTTGTTGAGAAAATGAAAGAGTTTGGGACATGGAACTGGCTAGTGTAGGCCTTATGGTCTATTGCAGCCTCCTTCATTCTTATGTTCTGATGAAGAGCCTGTAGACTTTTCATGAAGTTATTATGATAAAACATACATAATGAGGTTGGATGAGATAGATAGATAGATAAATAAATAGAACAAGATGAATTAGAATAATATGAATAAATAAATAAATAAATGAATAGATCAACAAAATCAATAATAAATAAATAAACAACTATAACAAGATCAGTTAAATTAATATGAATAGATAAATAAATAGATAAATGAATAAACAAATAAATAAATGAATAAATAAATAAAAGACTAAATAGACTAAATTTGACTGAATAAAGAAATGAATTAATAAACAAATGAACAAACAAATAAATAAATAAATAGATAAATGAATAAATAAATGAATAAATATACAAATAAGTTAATCAATTAATACAAATGAAAAATATGAAATCAAATAAATTAATTAATAAATAGGTTAATAAACTTTAGTAAATATTTCATAATTAATAATAATGATGGTAATATCTTACATTATGAAATATGACATATGTTATAAAATATAAAATATAATATTATAAAATATAATAGAAAATATAATAGACAATTATTAAATTATTTAATAGATAAACGAATTAATCAACTAATACAAATAAAAAGATGTAAAAACACTTAAATAAACAAATAGATTTATGAATATACAAATGAATAAATAGGCCATTTTTGAGCCCTTTACTTGATTTACATTTTCATTCTGTATTCTCATTGGCTGTTTAGCTGTGATGTCATAATCCGAGAGCTGTGACGTCATGGACAGAGAGCTGTGACGTCATAGACCGAGAGTGAATTCTAGAAAATAGTTTATTATAGACGACTTTATTAGCCAATTTATTCTAGAATTCGAAAGAAATAAACTAGAGCAATCGTGTTTTAATTAAACAAATGAACATTTTCTGACTGGTGGAAAGGTTAGCTGATGACGTCATCGGATCTGTCACTCCCACGGACCAATGAAAAGACGGTGGGCGGAGCCAAAAGCGGCCTTGATGTACAAACATGGAAAGATGTGTTGATTTGGATTACTATTGTTGCTAATGGAGACATCTAGCAAATCTACACGCTTTTTTCTAGTTAAAGGGTAGGTATCTAATTCATTTATTTATTCATTTCTCTCTTTATCCATTATCTATCTATTTATTCATTTATTTATTCATTTACCTATTTGTATATCTATTTATTCATTTATTTAGTAATTAATTAATCTATTTATTCATTTATTTGTTCATTTCATCTACTTGTTTTATAATTTTCCTAAGACAAGAAAGGGGGTATAGTGGTGGATGATGATGATGATAATGGTAATGGTGATGATGGTGATGGTGGATAATGATGATGATGATGATGATGATGATGATGATGATGATGATGATGATGATGATGAGGATGATGAGGATGATGAGGAGGAGGATGATGGTGATAATGATCATGATGATCATGATGATCATGATAGTGATGATGGTTATGATGATAATGATGATGACAATGGCAATGATGACAACGATAATGAAAACGACAACGAAATGAATAAATAATGAATATTAGATTACAGATAATTAATAATGAATACTAAATGAATGATAAACAATTAATGAATAGTAAATAATCAATAGATGATAAAAAAATTAGATAATGAATAATAAGTTATAAATAATGACTAAATAATAAACGATAATAGATCATGAATAATAGATAACAAGTCATATATAGTTATAATGATTATTAGTTATTTATTATCTACTTTTTGTCATCTATCATAATAAAAACAAATGATTGATAAAAATAATATATAATAAATAATGAATAATAACCAACAAATAACAAGGAAATAATCAATAATGAGTAACAAGTAACAAATGACAAACAATGAGTGACAAATAATAAATAGTTATAACGATAACAATCTTAATCATAACAATAATAACAATAACGACAATAACGCAGCCGGGTTTTCACTCGACACATCTGCCGGTGGCGGAATTTCGTGAGTCGCCCCTGACACGGACGTCAATAATTGTGACATTTTCATTTGGAGGATCATCTGCCGGACGCACAGGCCCAGTTCCGGGCTCCAGACTGACCGAGGTTCCGGCCACTGCATTCCAGGCCCATTTCCAGCCTCCCGGAAGCCTCCTGGAATCCTCCCGGAAGCATCCAGCTTTCGCCAGAATCATTTGATGAATGGGTTTAAAGTCGCGAACTACCTTCTATCAGGAGGCTAGGACCTGCCCCTTACAGTGGGCTTTGTGTTGTGGGACTGAACAAATATCATGCCATTTGTCCAACTCACCGGTGGCAGGTTTCGAACCGCCATCCCTTCGACCTTCGCCGCAAGCAGCGACGCTCTAACCCGCTCGCCCAGCGAGAATCCATAAATAAATATATTAAAATGTATGTGTCTGGGTACGTGTGTATTTACCTAGTTGTATTATACGGGAGGGGGAGCTATGCTCGTAATGACCCCGTCTTTGTATTTCTCAGCATCTAGTTTGTTCTTAAATTTTTGTATGGTTTTTGCATACACCATTGTTTCGTCCAATTTGTTCCAGACATCCACCACTCTGTGTGTGTATGTGTGTGTGCGTGCGTGTGTGCGTATGCGTATGTGTGTGTTTGTGTGTGTGTGTGTGTGTGTGTGTGTGTGTGTGTGTGTGTGTGTGTGTGTGTGTGTGTGTGTGTGTGTGTGTGTGTGTGTGTGTATGTGTGTGTCTGAATGTGTATGTGTTTGCGTACGTGTACATGTGTGCGTGCATGTGTGTCTACGTGCGCGTGTGTATGTATTGGTGGTCGAGATGGAAGAGCCTTCCAGACCCACCAATATCTTTAAGTGTTCCCTAACCCGGAAATGGATGAATCCGGGAGAACTGGTACAAGAACAGACGCCAGCGGTTCTGAGAAGGAGTTCCGGATTGTTCCGTTCAGTTCCGGAGGTTTGTTCCGTTCCTCTCCGTTCCGTTTCGTTTTTCTTATGTTATGTTATGTTATGTTATGTTATGTATGCTATGATGTATGTTATGTATGTTATGTTATGTTATGTTATGTTATGTTATGTTATGTATGTTATGTTATATTATGTTATGTTATGTATGTTATGTATGTTATGTATGTTATGTATGTTATGTACATTATGTATGTTATATATGTTATGTATGTTATGTTTGTTATGTATGGTATGTGTGTTATGATGTATGTTATGTATGTACTCGTATGTTATGTATATGAATGTTATGTATGTTACGTATGTTATGTTATGTATGTTATATATGTATGTTATGTATGTTATGTTATGATTGTTATGATGTCTGTTATGAATGTTATGTTATGTATCTTACATATGGTACGTATGTTATGTATGTTATGTATATTATGTATGTTATATATGTTATGATGTATGTTATGTATCTATTCGTATGTTATGTATGTCATGTATGTTAAGAATATGATGTATGTTATATATGTTATGATGTATGTTATGTATGTACTCGCATGTTATATATGTTATATTATGTTTTTATCGCAATCGTGTTATTCTCATCACTACCACCATTACCGTAACTTTCGTCATCACCCACGCCATCACCATCTTCATCACTATCGTCACCACCATCGTCGTCATCATCAACACCATCACCAAAATCATAATCAATATAGCCATCACCATAATCATAAACATCAACATTATCATTATCATCATTACCATCACCATCTACTTTCATTTGATTAATTATATTAGCAGTACCTGCACCATATTATGTGTGTTTATTAATTTATGCATTTATGTATAATTATTTTTAGTGCCAATTTTTTCATGATCCATTTGGTATTTGCTGGTGCGTTCTACCAATGTATAATTTTCATTATGCCTGTGTATATGTGTGTGTGTGTGTTTGTGTGTGTGTGTGTGTGTGTGTGTGTGTGTGTGTGTGTGTGTGTGTGTGTGTGTGTGTGTGTATTTTGTATATATATACATATATATATACATATATATATTATATATATATATTTATATATAATATATATACATATATATATATATATCTCTTTCATACATCCTCTTGTTTTTTCCCTCACACCCATTTCTCCTTGCTATTCCCCTTTTCTCCTTTCTTTTTTCCACCCTCTTTCTTTTTCCTTCTCCCTTCCTCCCTAAATGTCCCTACTCCTGCCTTTCCTTCATTCTTTACTTTAGCACTTCTCTTCCATTCCCTCTCCCGTTCCCCCCTTCTTCCCTTCCTTTCTCTTTCGTCATCCTCCCTTCTCTTCTTCCCTCGCTTTCCTTTCTCTTCCCCTCTTCCTCATTTCTTCTATTTCTATTCTCACTGAGTGCTCTTTCTTCCTTCCTCTCTTCTATCTCCTTTCCTCTCTTCTCTCTTCCTTCTTCTTTTCTCTCTTCATTCCTCTCTTCTCTCTTCATTCCTCCCTTCTCTCCTGTCCCACAATCGTACTCCCCAGTCTCCCACACCTCCCTATCTTCCCTTCCCTTTCCCTTTCCCTTTCCCCCTTTTCAACTTTGCCTCTCTCCCCCTTTTTATTACCTTCCCTTCTTTCCAGATTCCTCTTCCTCCATCCTCCCTCGCCCTTTGTCAAAATTCTCTCAGAAACATTCTGGTCTTAATCCCTTCATTACGGCGTGGCGCCTCTTTGTCGCCAATTCTGTCTGTCGTC
>NC_134808.1:26602246-26604746 GCF_046742065.1 Oratosquilla oratoria | reverse complement strand
CACTCCCACCACCACTACAACCACCATCACCACCACCACTTCCTCCACCACTACCACCAACACTATCACCACTACCACCACCATCACCACCACTACCACCATCACCACCACCATCATCACCACCACCACTATCACCACTTCCACTATCATTACCACTACTACCACCATCATCACCACCTCTCCACCATCACAAACCACCGTCTTCATCACCAACATGGCGCCCGTCCACCTCATTAAGTCGGGAACAGGTATCTGGATATAATCTCATTAATACTTTTTTCAACAACTGTTAACACTGGGACTACGAGACCCAACATTAATTCCAACAGCTCTATCACCACCATCACCTCCACCACCTCCCATCCTACCACCTCCACTGTGATCAGTTAACCAATCAATGAAGGCGAACACCGCAATATATATATATATATATATATGTATATATATATATATATGTATATATATTTATATATATATATATATATATATATATATATATATATATATATATATATATATGCATGCACAGATACGGCGTACTAGGAGATTCTCTCTCAAGTATATTCTGTTCAAAGCGACAGCAAAAGAATCGGTAATTAATTCATTTTAAAAGTTTTCGAAAGCTAGAAAGTCTACCAAAGAAATTAATCATTAATTCTTTATTTTATTCATTCTTTTTTTAATAGGGTCTTTCTGCTAAATGAAATTGTATACATTTTCGCTGCACCGAAGCAATTTGTTTTCAAACATTAATTAAATGATTAATCGTTTCATTGTGTTTGTTTTGATTCATTACTGATTTTTATATATTGATCTATTCATTTTTCATTTTATTTATGTTTACTTACTTATTTCCTTATCTATATTTTTATATATTTGTTCATTTTATTTGTTTGTTTGCTTGTGTTTATTGCAAAGGTCCGGTGTTTTGCT
Source organism: Oratosquilla oratoria (assembly GCF_046742065.1). NCBI lineage: Eukaryota > Metazoa > Arthropoda > Malacostraca > Stomatopoda > Squillidae > Oratosquilla > Oratosquilla oratoria. The sequence continues at coordinate 26,603,813 of NC_134808.1, read as the reverse complement.
ATTCGTTCCCTCACTGTTCCTGTTAACCCGGGACCTTGTTTGGAACATTACAACAAATACTGAAGCTTTCATGACTATTTTTGCCGGCAATACAATTTGTCTGTTTGTGTTGACAAAATATTTTTCCTATCTTTGTTTATTCCTATTATCGTTCTGATCCATCTGTTTCTCTTTGTCATTCTACTTGTTTCTCCCTCTCCTTTTCTCTCTTTTGTATGTATTTATGTATGTATGTATGTATGTATGTATGTATGTATGTATGTATGTATGCATGTATGTATGTATGCATGTATGTATGCATGCATGTATCTATTTATGTGTTTATTCAATATGTATGTATGTATGTATGTATGTATGCATGTATGTATATAATTATGTACGTATGTATGTATGTATGCACCTATGTATGTAAGTATACACCTATGTATGTATGTATGTATGTATGTATGTATGTATTCATGTATGTTTGTATGTATGTATGTATGCACGTATGTATGTATGTATGTATGTATGTATGTATGTATGTATGTATGTATACATCTATGTATGTATGTATGTAATGTATGTATGTATGTATGTATGTATGTATGTATACACCTACGTATGTATGTATGTATGTATGTATGTATGTATGTATACACCTACGTATGTATGTATGTATATATGTATGTATGTATGTATGTATGTATACATCTATGCATGTATGTATGTAATGTATGTATGTATGTATGTATGTATGTATGTACGTACGTATATATGTATGTATGTATGTATGTATGTATGTATGTATGTATGTATGTATGTATATATGTATGAATGTATGCATGCATCTATGTATGTATGTATGTATGTATGTATGTATGCGTGTATACACCTATGTATGTATGTATGTATGTATGTTTGTATGTATGTATGGATGTATGTATGTATGTGTATGTATGCATGTATATGTATTATAGATATCAATTTTTTCAGATGACGATACACTATTTATTGCTGCCATTGTTATCATTATTTTTGTTGTTGTTATTGTTACTGTTGTTGCTGCTGGTGTTGGTAGTGGTATTGGTGTCGTGATGGTGTTGTGGGCTGTAATTTACCACCACTTCCATCCACAATACTCAGATGGAAAGCTTCCGACATTCCCCAAAGAGTCTTGAAATTGGACTTCAAGTCTTCTTCGACGTCTCTTCTTCTTGCAGACCCCGTCACCTTGAGACTCCAAGAGTCTCTCCGCGGTCTTCCGCAGAAGCCGGGTCTTCATCCGGATGAAGACTTCCGCCAATGTTTGTGTTGTGAGGTCTCACATTAGGAAGACCATTCACATGCAAATGGGCTGATATGTGTCTTCAGGAATGGTACGTCGTCGTCGTCGTCGTTGTTGTTGTTGTTGTCGTTGTTGTTGTTGTTGCTGGTAGTGCAAATGGGAAGGTATGTGTCTTCAAGAATATTACGTATTCCTTAGACGTTTCCTTTCTTCTGTCTAAACATTTTCTTTTGGTTAATTCCATGCGATTTTATTCATCTTTAACTGGTTGCTTTAAGAGTAGACGAGATAACTTTATGG
>NC_134808.1:26594746-26597246 GCF_046742065.1 Oratosquilla oratoria | reverse complement strand
AGAGAGAGAGAGAGAGAGAGAGAGAGAGAGAGAGAGAGAGAGAGAGAGAGAGAGAGAGAGAGAGAGAGAGAGAGAGAGAGAGAGTAAAGTGACGTCGCGACCACTTCACGCAAAAACAACCCTTGCGTACCATGTAATTAAGGCCTAAAATTTAACCACTCTCGTACGTGACCTTACATGCCGGCGCCCTTAGGATGTGCAATTGGGAAACAAAATCAATCTATATTGTTTTGATCGAAGGGAATTTTGGGGACAATTGACTACTGCTGCCACTTCGCCCACAGATATGTCGGGGGCGATTTGTGAGGCTCCAGAACAATGGAATTTAATCTCTTTGTCTCTCTGCGTTTATATATGTGCGTATGTATGTATGCATCTATGTGTGTATGTATAGTGATATGTATGTATGTATGTATGTATGTATGTATGTATGTATGTATGCATGTATGTGTGTATGTACAGTATACTGGTATGTGGATTTTAATCTGTCTCTGTGTTTATGTATGTATGTATGTATGTATGTATGTATTATGTTTGTATGTATGTTTGTATGTATGTATGTATGTATGTTTGTATGTATGTTTGTATGTATGTGTGTATGTATGTATGTATGTATGTATGCATGTATGTATGTATGTATGTATGTATGTATGTATGTGTGTATGTATGTATGTATGTATGTATGCATGTATGTATGTATGTATGTATGTATGTATATTGGTATGCATGTATGTATATATATTGGTATGTATGTATGTATGTTTGTATGTATGTATGTATGTATTTTGGTGTGTATGTATGTATATTGGTATGTATGTATGTATGCATGTACTGTTCGTATGCACGTATACGTGTATGTATCTATTTACATCCTCATCCTCACCCCCATCCTCAACCTCAAACTCATCCTCACGCTCACCCTCACCCTCAACCTCACCCTCACACTCACATTCTTCACTTATACTCTGCTTCACCCTTAACCTCAACCTCACCCTCACCCTCAGACTCAACCTCACCCTTAATCTCATCTTCACCCTTCACCCTCGCCCTCGACCCATAACCCAGAACCCTAAATCGCCTTCCTTCCCAAATCCACTCAAAGAAGATTCCTAATCCCTTAAAACTTCTGGTTAAGGCTCTCCTTTACCATCTCGATGACGTCACACCTTTTTTTTTTTGGGGGGGGGGGAGCTATTGTCCCCTCAAGGATAGAAGCGCTGGTTATTGATAAAGATTTTTTTTCTTATATATAATCTATTTCTTTTACCTCTGTATGATGACCCGGTTTCTCTTAAATAAGTAAATGTTTCTTCCTTTTCTTCCTTTTCTTCCTCTCCTCCTCTTACGCCTAACCCTCCTATACCTCTTTTCTTCCTTCTCCTCCTCCTCCTCCTCTTCTCCCTCCTCCTCTTACTGCTCTCCTCCTTCATCTCCTCCTCCTCCTCCTCCTCCTATTACTCCTCCTCTCCCCCTCCGTCCTCCTTTTCCTCCCACTACTTTTCCTCTCGTTCTTTCTTTTCTTCCTTTTCTTCCCCATCCTATGCCCCTCTCCCCTCTTCCTTCTTCATTTTCTTTCCTTCCCTTCTTAGTCCCAAACACCCCTCCCCTCCCACTACCCAGTTATTCACCTCTTCCTCCTCCTCCTTCTTCTTCCTCTCCCCATTTCTTCCTCCCTCACTCCCCCTCCTCTACATTCTCCTCCCTTCCCCTCCTCTTCCCCCACTCCCTCTCCTCTACATTCTCCTCCCTTCTCCTCCTCTTCCCCCACTCCCCCTCCTCTACATTCTCCTCCCTCCCCTCCCTTCCCCCACTCCCCCTCCTCTACATTCTCCTCCCTTCCCCTCCTCTTCCCCCACTCCCCCTCCTCTACATTCTCCTCCCTTCCCCTCCTCTCCCCCACTCCCCCTCCTCTACATTCTCCTCCCTCCCCTCCCCTTTCCCCACTCCCCCTCCTCTACATTCTCCTCCCTCCCCCTCCCCCTACTCTTCCCCCGCTCCCCCTACTCTCTGCCATTCTCCTTCCTTACCCTCCTCATCCACCTGCCCCTCCTTTTCCTCTTCCTCCTCACTCTCCTCCTCCTCCACTCCCCCTCTCCCTCCATGATTCTACTTCCTTACCCTCCTCTTCCTCCATCATTCTTCCCCTTTGCCCTCCCCATCCCCACCACTCCCCCTCTTCTTCCTCTTCCTCCTTTATTTCCTCCTTCACCACCCCTTTTCCCTCCTCCGCTCCCTTCCTCTTCCTCCATCATTCTTCTTCCTTGACCTCCCACTCCCCCTTTTCTTCCTCTTCCTCCTTCATTCTCCCCCTCCCTTGTCCTACTCATCCTCCTGCCTCCCATCTTTCTCTCCTCTTCCTTATTCATTCTCCTTTACCGCTCCCTATCTCCCTCTCTTCTTCCTTCATCATTCTCCTCCTTTGCCCTCCCCATCTCACACTCCCCCTTATGCCCACCCTCCTTCCTCCTCCTTCTTCGTTCTCCCCCTCCCCCGTTCCCCC
>NC_134808.1:26587246-26589746 GCF_046742065.1 Oratosquilla oratoria | reverse complement strand
CCTTAGAGCACACAGGACGTCCAACTCCTTAGTTCAGCATGTGGACAAAATAGGCCACCTTCCCCATTGGAAAGAGGCCAAAGTCCTCAGAAAGGGTAATGAAAAGACGACAAGAAAAACGATTGAAGCTGCATATATAAACGTCAAAGAAAACACTAATGGAAGAGAGGGATTTATCCGCTTATTGAAGGTGGCAAGTGTCCTTATACTGGACTCGTTGAGACAGCGGACAAATGATGACCGCCCGGACGCTGTGACCTGACTGAGAGGCCCTTCAGGAGTGATATAAAATGAGACTTGTAAAACATTCTTTAGGCAACTCTCTGAAGAAGACCAAAGTGGTCGTAACGTAAGAGTATAATCTATTCCGAGAGCATCTTCGTTTTACTTCCACCATCCAAAAAATTATCATACATATATGTATATATATATATATATATATATATATATATATATATATATATATATATATATATATATATATGTGTGTGTGTGTGTGTGTGTGTGTGTGTGTGTGTGTGTGTGTGTGTGTGTGTGTGTGTGTGTGTGTGTGTGAAAATGGGAGCTGCCGACAAGTCTATCGAAATAAACGCCACAAATGAGGAGGGAGCCTTTATTAGTAAGACGTTTCGCTTCTTACAGCTTTTCCAAGTACTTAGTCGTAATACACATGACTGAGGTTAAATAAGAAGAAATTTGGGAACGGGGGGAGGGAGGGAGGGAGGGAGAGAAGAAGGGAGGTAGTGGGGAGGGGGCTACTAAATATTAGGAAAGGTTAAGGAGAATGTGGACCAAATTTCTGGGAACAGGAAAGGTTAAAGATAAGATGGAACAATTGTCTGAGCGAAAGACATTAGCTCACAATCGAGGAACAAAAGGAAGAAGAAAATAAGAAGGGTGGGCAAATGTCTACTTGGGTGGATTTTGGAGGGCAACTAGGGATAGCTTAAATTTTTGGGGGTAATGGGTATTAAAGGAATTAGGTGGAGTGAGATAGTGAACATGCCCTCGTTTTGTTCAACTATGTTGCTTCCTTGTATGAGGGCTGCTTCCAAACATTTTCTACGGATCTTGTCGGGTTCATGTACTAGAAATTGTGCATTTTCCCAGTCAATCAAGTGGTTGCTACTGTTCCTGTGTGCAACACAAGGTTTGGTGGTAACATCATGGCGGACATCGTATCCGGGTTTTTAGATCGCGTGATGCTTCCCCAATGAAGGATTTGCCACATCCCGAGCACGGAATCCGATAAACACCGGCTTTATTGTTCGGCGTTTAGTCGATCTTTATTTTCGTTCTCGTGGTGTTTTCAATTGTTCTACTGGTCTGGCACACTACTCTCAAGTTGGTGGTTTTTAAAAATACGAGTCAGGTTGGTGGCGGTGTCGCTGGTTGGTAACGCGAGACATTTGACTCTCCCGCCCTACTCCCTACGGCATTCCAGAATCTTAATGACCTGTTTTCTGCATCTATCTACAAGGAAGTCTGGAAATTTTAGTATAAAAAAGTATCCCTGATATACCAGCACTCTTCTAAGTATTCTTTACTGCATATTCTGAGTGACCTAAGTAAGAAGCCTATCATTACTCCTTTCTCGACCTGATGTCATGGGGGGAATAGAAATTAATTATACAGTTTTTGTTAGTATTTTTTTCTGTATACTTTAAATTTCAGCTAGTTACCATGTTTCGATATGTGTGTGTCTAAAAAAGGAAGGGAATCGTTAATTTCTTCTTTTCGGGGAAACTGAATGGTGGGCTCTACCTCATTCAGTGCAGTTTGGAAGCGATGAAGGCTGAATCGTCTGGATGTGATGAGTAGGATATAGTCCACGTAGCGCAGCCAGGTCACATGCTCGGGAACGAGGTCAGTCAAAAGATCCTGCTTCTAAAAATATCATAAACTTTTTGGCAAAGACTACACTCAACGGAGAACCCATAGCTATGCCAAATTTCTGATGGACACAGCGGTCCTGAAACTTAAGATAATTGAATTCCACACAAAGTTGTATCAAATCGACAAAGTCGTTAGGGGGAAGAGGGAAGTCGATTTTCTCCTTCTTGATTTTGTCTACAAGGACCTCTATTACCTAATTAGATGTGAAGAGGCCTTTTACGTCCAGACTGGCCAACTTCTTTCTGCAGGCGGAGATATCACGAATTATGTCCAGTAGGTCTCTCGAGAGTTTGAGATGTGCTCCACTGATGGTTCTTCCCACGCACAGCTACGATGTATTGTCTACCCAAAACCCACAAAGTTAAGATACCAATGAGACCCATAACGTCAGGAATAGGAAGTACCCCCACAGAATAGCAAGTACGTTGGCTAGACATTTGTGTATATATATATATATATATATATATATATATATATATATATATATATATATATTATATATATATATGTACATACACACACACATATATATATATATATATATATATATATATATACATATATATACATGTATATATATACATGTATACATATACATATATAT
>NC_134808.1:26572246-26579746 GCF_046742065.1 Oratosquilla oratoria | reverse complement strand
GGAGGACGGGGGGAGGGTGTCAAGGGTGAGAATGAGGAAGGAGAAAGGGAGAAAGGGAGGAGGAATGTGAGGGAGGAAGGAAGGAAGGGAAGAGGGAAGGGGAGGTAGGGATGTGGTGGAGGGGAGGAGGGAAGGGAGAGAGAGGGAGGAGGAGGAAGGGGAAACGGGTGTGAAGGGAGAGAATGACGAAGAAAGGAAGGAAGGAAGGAAGGAAGGAAGGGTAAAGGTAGAGAGAGAGTGGAAGATAGGAAGAGAGGGATGGAGGGAGAAGTGGGAGAGGATAGATGGAAGTAAGGAGTGAAGATGAAGAGAAAGGAGACAGAAGTACAAGAGATAAAGGAGGAATTGCTCGAGAACGAGGAGGTAGAAGTGAGTGAGGTGTTGGAAGAGGAGGAAGAGGTGGACGAGGAAGAGGAGGAGGAAGAGGAGGAAGAAGAGGAAGAGGAGGAGGAGGAGGAGGAGACGTAGGAAGTGTGGTAAAAGGAGCAGGAACAGGGGGAAGAACAGCACTTGAAGAAATAGGAAGAAAGGGAGGAGAAAGAAGAGGAAGAGGAAGAAGAGAAGAAAGAGGAGAAAGAAGAGGAAGAGGGAAAAGAGGAGGAAAAAGAGGAAGGAGAGGAAGAGGAGGAAGAGGAAAATAGGAGGATAAGGAAAAGGAAGAGGAAAGAGAAGGAGGAGGAGGAAGAAGAGGAAGAAGAAGAGGAGGAGCAGGAAGCGGAGGAAGAAGGGGAGGAGGAGGAAGAGGAGGAGGAATGCAAGGAGGAGGAGGAAAAGGAGGACGAGGAAGAAGAGGAGGAGGAGGAGGAGGAGGAGGAGGGAGGTGTGTGTGTGTGTGTGTGTGTGTGTGTGGGTGTGTGTGTGTGTGTGTGTGTGTGTGTGGTGTGTGTGTGTGTGGTGTGTGTGTGTGTGTGTGCGTGTGTGTGTGCGTGTGTGTGTGTGTGTGTGCGTATGTGTGTGTGTGTGTGTGTGTGTGTGTGTGTGTGTGTGTGTGTGTGTGTGTGTGTGTGTGTGTGTGTGTGTGTGTGTGTGTGTGTGTGTGTGTGTGTGTGTGTGTGTGTGTGTGTGTGTGTGTGTGTGTGTGTGTGTGTGTGTGCGCTCGCGTTTGTGTCCTAATGATCATTTAGAAATTAATCTTCCACTTTGACGAAACAGAAATAATAATTTTTTTTTAATCTCCAGACGAATGCCTTAGACTTCATTTCTCTCTTTTTTTTTTTTTTTTTTTTTTTTTTTTTTTAAGACCTAGATCTTATTCCCACAGTGCATATCATCTTCAAAACCTCGTATCTTTGTAATCTTTTTTTCTTTTTCTTTTTTTACACACATTAATAATTTTCTCGGGCAATTCAACAACTTATTCCTTCAAATTCCTCTTCCTTTACGTGTAGTCTTTTTCAAATTTGAATTTTCACTCCATTTTCCGCCCCATTTTTTATTCGGAAACCTTTATTCCGTTTTCTTTACTTATAATATCCCAGCTCCATCGTGACAGCTGCCATAAGCCATAAGTCATCCTTCTTTCAAATTATACTCCCAACGTAGGGAGTGAGGGAGTACTTTGACACTGGGTTGCCTTCGCCGGGGGTTGACGAGAGTATGAAGGAGTGTGGGAGAGAGGAAGGGAGAAGGGGAGGGAGGTAAGAAAGGAAGAAGGGAGGAAGGGATAAAGGGAGGGAGGGAAGGGAGGAAGGGATAAAGGGATAAAGGGAGGGATAAAGGAAGGGAGAGAAGAGAGGGAGGGAAGGGAGGGAAGGGAGGGAAGGGAGGGAAGGGAGAGAAGGAGAGAGGAAGAGAGGGTAGGAGGAAGGAAGGAAAAGGAGTGTGAGAGGGAGAGAAGGAGGATAGGGAAGGTAGGGTAGGAGAGGGGAAGAGAGAGAGAGGGAGAGGAGGGAGAGAGGGAGGGAGAGGATTGTGAGAGAGAGGGAGGGAGGATATAGGGAACGCGGGGTAGGCTAGGGAAAGACAGGGGAAGAGAGGGAGCGAGGGAGGGAGGAAGGAAGTGAGGGAGGAAGTTAGATGGAGGGAACCAGTAAGGACGTTCGAGGGAGGAGGAGGATGTGAGAGAGGGAGAGAAGTGGGTAGGTAGTAAGGGGATGAGTAAGGGAAGGACAGAGGGAAAAGAGGGAAAAGAGGGAAGAGAGGGAAGAGAGGGAAGAGAGGGAAGGAAGAGAGAGAGGGAAGCTTCTGTGCATGGCTTGGCCATTAGTGAGTGTGTTCATCAGTTTCATTTTCGCGTTTGTTCCCCGTCCGCAGCTCGAGTCTTTTGTCTCTCCCTCCTCGGCGCATTGTCGCGGACTTATTAATGAATTTGTCGGCTAATTCTTCCTCGTCTTGCTATGTTTTTCTTCCTCGCTCTTGTTCCGAGAACAGAAGCTCTTTCATGTTTAACAACAACAGTGATAATCACGTCTCCTCTCACTAGACGACTCAGAGCCGAGACGGATGTTTTCCTAGCGTAAGGCCCTGTTCACACTAGCGGTTTCAACCTCAGCGGTTTAATTACTTTGTAAGTCAGTGGAAGCGTTCACACACACAACCGCGCAGTTTTTCTTTGACTATGCGGTAATGCCGCGGTTTCCGTGCGATTCAAACTGCTAGTGTGAGCAGGGCCTAAGGGGATACGATATTCTAATGTTCCTATACTGAAGTGTTTCACTCTAAATATTTTATTCTGGTGAAAGATAGACGGTTTTATACAAGGTAGGGAGAGTCACCATAGACTAAGTCTTAAAGATTATGTCTTCAACATATTTTCAATATACCTGAAGTGAATCGCTAGTAACAGCGAGAGTCATACAAATAACTTCCAACATTCGCCCCGGGAATCGAACCGAGACTTTGCTTGATGGTGAGGCGACGGCTTGGCATCAAGCAAGGTCTCGATTTGATTCCCGGGGCGACTGTCGGAAATCATTTGTATTTTCATTATGTTCAAATGAAGTTGGGTAAAAGCACACGGGAGTTACTGCATGCTACAGGCACTCACAGAAACGTGTATGCATGCAAGAATTTGAATACACATTTAAGATAATATATAATTCCAATTCTTTGTGTGTATCTCTTCCTCTCTCTCCCTCTCTTTCTCTCTCTCTTTCTCTCTCTCCCTCTCTCTCTCTCTCTCCCTCTCATGACGTGAAAGGAAATACAAGATACAAGAATACATATATCTCTCTGCGGTATACATACATATATACATACAAGATTATGTGTGTATGTGTATGTATGGGAAAGAGCATGAAGTCCCGACATAGTTTATGATTATGTAATTTGTCACCAAAATCTATTTGTTGTAAAAAAGAAATAGAAACGCCAGAGTCCAAGTGAACATACATTCAACATTACATGCATCAGAGACACTCCCAGCCTTCGTCGCGCATAAGGAGCAATTCATTTACATAACAGATACAGTTGTCACCCTTATGACGGGACCACTTTTCATGTGCAAAAAGAAAGCTCTTGTATGAATCACGGAAGAAGAAAAAATCTATCATTCCGGCACTCATATGCATCATGGATTAAAAAAAATCACCCTGTCCTATCCTTCCACTTTTCACGATCCACTAATTCCTACCACTCCATTCACCACGATCCACTTCTTCCTACCACTCCACCCCCACCATCCACCTATCCTACCCCATTTATCCTTCTTATACCAAAATATCCAGCCTTATCCTTTTCTTCCAATACACCACCCCCACCCACCCCTTCCTACCCCTTCACCTAAAGACTTCACACTCCGTGTAGGCTTTCACCGGCGAGCCGAAGATTAGCGTGGGTTTTATTTAAGCGAAAAGATTATGTGAAAATATTCGCGTTGTCGAGCTGTAACGATATGCATTTGTGTTAAAGGCGAATGTGACAGCAGCGCCACATAAACGCAACATTACATCGTGTTTACCAGAAATCAAGCATACATCGACGGGTTTATGTAAGGGCCGCCTGGTTTTACGAAAATGTGCGTGACTAGCCTACTGTAAATATGTACAGTCACACACACACACACACACACACACACAGACACACACACACACACACACACACACACACACACACACACACACACACACACACACACGCATACACAGACACACACACACACACACACATGCATAAATGCACACATTTTTAACGATTAAAACGTAAAGACGTGACCTCACGACTATAAGTCTTATTCTGGACACCTACAATTAAGTAAACAAACAGGCACGCACGCACACACACACACACACACACACACACACACACACACACATACATACATAAATACATACATGTACGTACATACAACATACACGCAAGCATACATGTATACATACTTACATACATACATACATACATACATACAGCATACATGCATACTTACATATAGAGACAAAGGCATAGAAAGAGAAAAAGAGAGAGAGAGAGAGAGAGAGAGAGAGAGAGAGAGAGAGAGAGAGAGAGAGAGAGAGAGAGAGAGAGAGAGAGAGAGAGAGAGAGAGAGAGAGAGAGAGAGAGAGAGAGAGAGAGAGAGAGAGAGAGAGAGAGAGAGAGAGAGAGAGAGAGAGAGAGAGAGAGAGAGAGAGAGAGAGAGAGAGAGAGAGAGAGAGAGAGAGAGAGAGAGAGAGAGAGAGAGAGAGAGAGAGAGAGAGAGAGAGAGAGAGGGTGAGAGAGAGAGCGCAAGAGCCCACTAACTGGCTCGAACACAGGGCCGAGGCCAAATTAAAGCATTTCTCTTTTGGTATTCTTCTTTTGAAAAATGTTAATTTAGATGAAAAGACAGACTGGGTGGAAAAGAGTTTTATAGTTCCCTTTTGAACAAAATAGGAGAGAGAGAGAGAGAGAGAGAGAGAGAGAGAGAGAGAGAGAGAGAGAGAGAGAGAGAGAGAGAGAGAGAGAGAGAGAGAGAGAGAGAGAGAGAGAGAGAGAGAGAGGGAGGGAGAGAGAGATAAACGAGAATTTGTCAACCTATTGTTGGAGAAATGTGTACAATCAATATAAATTTTATCGCCATATTGGGTTTACATAAATGTTGTTCATCTTTGTGCTACTAATGTGAATAAAATCAACAGGCGACAGATATAATAACGTGTTTTATCCGACGCACGACTTCCAGAGCTCACCTTAGAATATGCTGCTGTTTCTTTGTTTGAGAAGAGTTTGTTGGAGTCGTGACCGTCAGCTATTACCCTCCCGGATGAGAGCTCAGAGCTCATATATGACCGATCTATGGGTAATGCTGTGACCTTACACGCATACACCCCAAATCCCCGCCCACGACAGTTGGAGTAACGACTCGCAGCACAGCGATACTGAAACTATTTCAGCCCTGGGCGGGATTCGAACTTGAACCACCGTACTGGCGGCCGCGATCGCTACCACTGCGCCATCGAGTCGTGTGTGTGTCTGTGTGTCGTGCATATGTTATGCGTGTGCGTGTCTGCATTGTGGCTCTTGCATTCTCCTCCTCATCTGCGTCGTCGCCGCCCGAGGTCGAGCCAAGTAGACCTCTCTACTCGGACCTCGGTACGATCGTGCCCGGCAGAAGCTACTTCGACCGAGAAGACCGGGCACCCCTTCGAGACCTTTTGCGACGACGACGCGGGAACGACGACCTCCGGACACGGCGAAACAGGCGCGAGGAAGCGACAGGAAGGGGATAATATGCCATACTGAGTATGCAAGGTAGGCATCCCCCGTCCCTAGCCGAGCGGGTTCCTTAGACCCGGCGAAGCCAAGGCAAGGGGACTTCGCCGGGGCGAGGCTGGAGGGGTACAAGTGCCCCTCCACGACTTGCGTAGTCGTAGAAGGACTAGAAGGAACCGCTCGCCGTCAAGATGTTTGTTATATTTTGCTTTTCTCTTCAAGATCCCAAGGCCGAAGGAGCGATAGGACAGCGAATTACAATTACCATACCATACGCCATGCCATTACCATTACCGTTGCCATTACCATTACCGTTGCCATTACCATGCCATGTCCGCGAGAGCCCATGAAAAACGGGCTGTATTCAATGCGGATATTCTGCGTGAAGATTACCATTGCCAAGTCCGCGCGGACCTAAGAAAAACAGAGGTCATTCTTACAGCGGACATCGAAGTTTCGTCAGGAGCTCTTTCATTGATCCGGGAGGATCGGGATATTTCCCTCAGCTGAATAAAATCGCCTGGCGAAAGCCACAAGGAACTGCATCGAGTTCCCCTTCGACCTCGATGTCGTTGTGCATCAGGAGGAGGATGGTCTCTTTAGGTCTCTGGAACTAAAGAAACATTTTGAAACCTTTGACGTCGACGGGGAGGTTCTTCAGCTGTGTGTGTGTGTGTGTGTGTGTGTGTGTGTGTGTGTGTGTGTGTGTGTGTGTGTGTGTGTGTGTGTGTGTGTGTGTGTGTGTGTGTGTGTGTGTGTGTGTGTGTGTGTGTGTGTGTGTGTGTGTGTGTGTGTGTGTGTGTGTGTGTGTGTGTGTGTGTGTGTGTGTGTGTGTGTGTGTACAGTGTTTCAGAATATCTGAAACCCATTTTTGAGCTTCTCATAAGTTTCCTATTGAAACTTTTTTGCAAGTGATTGCATAACAATGATCTGGACAACAAAACAAAAGGTTTTCTGTGTAAAGACAGACCAAATCATTCAAGACTTTTCAAACTAAGTATAGGCGTCGATTCGATTTCAACCATTACCCAGACAAGAGTCAAATTTTTCAAGTGGGTTCGATGTTTTGACGCCTATGGAAGCGTAGAGGATCGTAGGAAGGCTCGGAAATCACCTACTGGACTTCCTGGCAACAGTCCGCACACCTGAGAATTTCGCGATTGTTCAAGATTCAAAGCTTTAAGAATCATTTAGATGGTAAACACCTAAGCAAGATGCTGTAATGACTGCCATTTATTTTATATTATTTGTTTATTTGTTTTGTTATCATTTGTCTGTTTGTTTATTATGATTTGCTTGATTCTCATTTATTACTATAGGTCAATTTATTATTATTTACTATTTACCTGTTTGTTTATTATTTAACTATACCTATGGATCGGTTTATTTATATTTGTTTAAATTATCTTATTATTCATTTATTTATCTATTTATCATTATTATATATTTTTTCGCATCCGAGTTAGTTATGGACCAAAAGGTCTCCTGTCGGCATGCTCCGCCTTTGTAATCCTTTGTAAATAAAAAGTATCAGTAGTACGGAAGGGGTTGACCGATATCAGGGATGGGCAACATTTGGCACGCGTGCCAAATACTGGCACACTAACGTGTTTTATCCGACGCACGACTTCCAGAGCTCACCTTAGAATAGATAACTAATGAATCTCAAACTTCTTTTGTTTGGTCACCATATGTTGCTTTGGGTGGCGAATTGGGGCTTTTCGAAGGTAAAGAGGGAGGTCCAGATATGTATGTAGGCCTATCATTAATTATTTATCTATTTATTTATTTATTATTATTATTATTTTTTGGCACGCGAGAAAATCTTTCATCAAATATTTGTCTGGTTTTGGCACCCACACTTAAAAAGGTTGC
>NC_134808.1:26554746-26557246 GCF_046742065.1 Oratosquilla oratoria | reverse complement strand
TTTACACTGGACATTTCTATACACTCAACCTTCCTTCTCTACCTCTCCACCTCTCTACCTCTCCACCACTCTCACCCTTTACCAATAACCTCTCACACTCCTCATCTCCCGATCTCACGCCGTCTTCAATATATCTTGTGTTGTCTCACGTCGTATTAACACTGAGCTTATCACCCACTTATGTGATAACACGTAAATACAAACACATTAGCGAGCGTGAGCGTTCACATACGTACACATAGATGTACGTCCGTACACACAGGCATACACAACTCGGTGGCGCAGTTCGTAAAGTGCTGAACTGCTACTATAGTGGCCCGTAGTTCTTGGTTCGAATCCTGCCCAGGGCCGAAATTATTTCGGTACCACTGCGCTTCGGGTCGTTACTCTGACTCTCGTGGGCGGGGAGTTGGGTGTGTGTGTGTGTGTAAGGTCATAGCATTACCCATAGATCGGACCTACGAGCTCTGAGCTCTCTTCCAGGAGGGAAATAGCTGTCGATCACGAGTCCAACACGTGATCCAAAGACCAAGTGAATACACACACACACACACACACACTCCTTATCTCTTTTAACAATTATCTTTATTTGTTATCATCATTACACTCATCACAAATGTTCATCACTACATAACACTTCTTATCACCATTATCTCGATCACCATCAATGTCACCACTTCATTTTATCACCACTTATTCACAATTTATCACTATAATAGATATTCCCAAAGTGAACATCACCATCTCTATCGTCATCACTAACCTCACCACCGCCATCACTAAGACTACCACCACTGAAACATCACTAATGGTCTTCTTTTTCCTTCTTCTCCTATATTTCTCTCGTCCTCGTCCTCTTCCTCCTCTTCCTCCTCTTCCATCTCCTCTATCTCTTCTTTTTTCTTTCTCTATTTCTTACTCCTTCACGTCATCTACCTCTTCCTCTTTTTCTTCCTCTTCCTCTTCTTCCTCTTCTTCTTCGTCTTCTTCTTCTTCGTCTTCTTCTTCTTTTTCTACCTCCTTTTCCTCCTATTCCTCCTCCTCCTCCATCACCTCTTCTTTTCTTTCTCTATATCTAACTCCTTCACGTCCTCTTCCTCCTTCTCCTCCCACTCTCATCCACATTCTCTTTCTCCTCCTTCTCCTCCTCTCACTCCGCATTCCCTTCCTTCTCCTTCTCCCCTTCCTCCTCCATATACTTCTCTTCCTCATCTTTCTCCATCTTTTCAACCTCCTCTTCCCTCTCTTATTCTTCCACACCCTCCTCCTCGTTCTCCACCTCCTCCTAATATTCTTTTTCATCCTATTCTTCCACACCCTCCTCCTATTCCTCCACGTTCTTCTCCTCCTCTTATTCCTCCTCATCCTGGTCTTCCACATCCTCTTCATCGCCATCATCCTATCCTACTCTCCTATTCCCCCACAGCATCCTCCCCTTCGTACTCAACCTACTCTTCCCCTCCAATTCTTCCTCTTACTCTTCCTCCTCCTCCTCCTACTCTTCCTCCTCCTCCTCCTACGCCAGCACGTAACCATGGCAACCTCCACCATTCCTCATTTTTATCTAATATTTCCCCGAGTCTCACTTTCTTCTTCTTCTTCTTCTTCTTCTTCTTCTTCTTCTTCTTCTTCTTCTTCTTCTTCTTCTTCTTCTTCTTCTTCTTCTTCTTCTTCTTCTTCCTCTTCTTCTTCTTCCTCTTCTTCTTCCTTCTCCTCTTCCTCCTCCTCTTAATTTCCCTCTTTACTGCCTTTCATTCTCATCCTCATTCTTCTCCCCTACCAACACCTCTTTACTGCTTTCCTTCTCCTCTTCTTCTTCCTCTTCCTCCTCCTCTTTTCCCTCTTTCTCCTCTTCATTTCCCTTCTCCCTTGCTCCCAGTATATCATTATCTCCTTCCTTCTCCTCCTCTACTTCCTCATTCTTCTTTCCCCATACTAATTTCTCTTTACCTATTTTCTTCTCTTCTTCCTCCTCTTTCTCCTCCTCTTCCTCCTTCTTCCCTGCCAACTCCTCTTTATCCCCTTCTTTCTCCTCTTCTTCCTCCTCCTCGCTTTCTTCCTCCTCTGCCAACATCCCTTTACCTTCTTTCCCCTTCTCTTCCTTTTCCCCTGTCAACACCTCTTTACCTCCTCCTTCCTCCTCCTCTTCCTCCTCCTCCGCTATCACTATTGCAGCCACTTTCTCGACTACCTTTTTGCCATCATCTCTTTTCTCTATATTTTCTCCAATCTCACTTATCTCCTTCTCCTTAGCCTCCTACTCCATATCGTTTTCATTCCTACACAACCTCCTTTACTGCATTCCCGTCCCAGAAAATAACAATAAATATAATGACAAATGAAATAATAATAATGATAATAATAAGTTAAGTACCAGAGCAGCCTTGTAAGGACCAATAGGTCTGTTGCTGGTCGTTTGTTCATGTAATTCCATGTAACTCTTCTTCCTCCTTCTCCCTTCTTTCTCTTGTCTTCTTTTTCCTTCCTTCCTTTTACACCT
>NC_134808.1:26544746-26547246 GCF_046742065.1 Oratosquilla oratoria | reverse complement strand
CCTCCAATTACTTCTTTTTCCCCTCTCCTTCCTCCTCTTCCTTTTCTTCCAATATCTACCCCTTCTTCCTCTGTTCCTTTCTTTTCCTTTTTCCCTCCTCTTCCGCTTCTTCTTCCTCTTCTTCTTCTTCCTCTTCTTCTTCTTCTTCCTCTTCTGCCTCCTCTTCTCCCTTCTCTTTTTCCTCCCCTACTCCCTCCTCTTCTTCCTCTTCTTCCTCCTCTTCATCTTCTTTTTCTGCCTCTTTTTTTTCTCCCTCTTCTGCGTCTTCCTCTTCTTCCTCCTCCCCATTGGACCTTTCTATTCTCCTTCCCTTCCTCTCTCCTTTTTTTAAATCTTCATCTTCTTTTAGTGTCGCTTTCACACGTTAGCATCCCTCCTTCCTTTTTCTTAATACGGACATCTTTCAGAGTCGTTTTGGTGTGTTGCATTCTCTTCCTTTTCGTCTGTTTTCTGAAGTAATTTCACACCATCAAAACGGTTGGAATTATTCCCATTTCAGCGTCGCACACTTTTCATATTTTATTCTGACTAAAGACGTTATCGCACTTGAATTCTACGGGTTTCGCCAGCGTCGACAGTTGAGAGTTCGTTTGGGTAAAAACGACTTCAGTTACAATATTTAATTTTTCAAATCTCCAAATATAAAATTTTATCTTTCCGTCGTATATAGCAAAGCTGAAGGATGAACTGAGAGGAAATTGGTAAGTTATAACACATTTGTTAAAGTTAACTATAAACCTACTATCGGAGAAATAATAACGGAAGTACAGGGAAACTATATTTCGACTACTATCTGTAGTCCTCTTCAGCAGAATTCTTACAAAAAGTTAAGGTACAAGTATATATGAGGAAGGAGGGGCTCTCACTTCCTCATATATACTTGTACCTTAACTTCTTGTAAGCATTCTGCTGAAGAGGACTACAGATAGTAGTCGAAATATACAGTTTCCCTGTACTTCCGTTATTATTTCTCCGATAGTGGGTTTATAGTGAACATGAACTAAGAGATTGCAAACCTATACGAATGTTAGACATAATGTTGAAATTTTCTTAGAAAAGTCTAGATATCTGTAAGCAAAGTCATATTCTAGTTATGCAAATGGAGGTTGGAGGTAGGATGTCGGAGGAAAACTAACCCAGTGTGATAGCTCATTAAAACCAGTCGATTTCGTCCACTTTATGAAAACGTTATTACAGTCAATTGGTTTAGATTTAAGAACAAATTCAACCCATAAATGTAAATTGAACAGTCATACGAACATTTCCTTCAACCCCATACCTCTCCCCTCTTCTAAAATTCTCCCACATTTTTCTCCAACACTTTCCTCCCTCTTCCCCATTTGACCTTATCTCCCATCTCCTCCCCATTTCCAGTTGCTGCCAACTTCTCTCTTCTAATTTCAATTCCTCCTACTTTTCTTCTCTCTTCCTTTCCCCTTACTCCCTCTCTCTCTCTCTTTACTTTTAGCAATTCCCCTTCTCCTCTCCGTTTCTTTCATGCTATTCCCCCTTTCTCCCCTCCTCCTCGTTCTTCTCCTCTTTCACACCTCCTCCCCCTCTCTTCTCCTTCACCCCCCGCCCCGCATGGCCCTTCCCCCCCTCTAGCTTTATATCTTGTCCTTCTCTCCATTTACCTATAGACTCCTCCCCCACTCCTCTTACTCCTTTTCCCCTTTCTGCTTGCCCTTCCTCCCTTCCCTTCCCCTTTCCCCAGTGTCATTCCGTGTCAGAATGAGGCTGACACACGCTTGGTTTCATATAGGACGTGCATGACACATTGCTTCCAACACGATAACACATCACCAATATGCATGTGTGTACGTGTGTGTGCGTGTGTGTGCGTGTGTGTGTGTGTGTGTGTGCGCGCGCGCATGTGTGTGTGTACGTACATGCCTTTAAACTTTTGCCAAGTCTGTCGCGTTTCTCTAAACGCAGATTAACAGAAAAACAGAAAGATCTGTTGTATACACAATATATTTTCTCGTATCTTCCCCGCGCTGAGAAAATCATGAAACAAAAAGGGCCGGGCGTCGGAAATAAAAAGACAGGAAATAAAAACAAATGAAATGATGAAAATGCAAAGAGAAGGAGAGGAAAGAGGAGAGAGAGGAGACAATAAAAATGTGGAGGGAGAACTGGAAGAAAGGACACTTGAGAACAAGATTGAAATAGAAAAAAGTTGAGATAAAGCATGTAAACAAGAAAGGGGCATTGAGAGGCACAGAGTGGGGAACGAAATCAAAAGATTAGAATATACGTGGAAAGATTACAAGGGAAGGGCTTGAGAGTGTGTATATATAAGACATAAATATACATATCAGTGTATAAATTTCTCACACTATCATATATATCAACAGGGTCACACGCACACACACAGACTCGCACACATATCCATGCACGCACATGCATACACACATCATTCACACATAGAGGCATAAATGTAAATGTACATAAACACACACAAACACGATCACATATACGTGTCCCCAAAGATATGCAC
>NC_134808.1:26527246-26529746 GCF_046742065.1 Oratosquilla oratoria | reverse complement strand
GGCTTCTTCGGAGGGACGTAAACAAATATAATCTATTAAAAATATTTTCCACCGATACAAAGTTACAAATGAATTAATCTAATTTAGATGAATTTCTTTGATGAAATTGGATTAAATGAATCATTCATCCAATGTAAGGAAAATCATCATCAAACATAGGAACAACTTTACCTAAATAATTAAGTTCTTCATAAGCGACATAACATCATTCCCACTATTGTAGAAAGTTATTTGAGGATAGATACATTTTGATAACTGTCATCCTCTTCAGCGTGGTTGTACAAAAGATGGGCTGACTTATATACATATGTTCACAAGAACAACAGAACATAGCTCTTCAGTCCTTCCACATCTGTACAACAGAAGACAAAGATCATGATCACACCTGAAGGAGGAATGGAAGATCAATATAACTCTTGTTGATCATCTTTGTACTGGAATTCAAATAAGTGAAACAGATCATCCAGAGGGGGAAGAAGAATGACTACGCCAAACAAGGAAGAAAGATATTTTTAGCTTGTGTGTATAATTTCTCCGATAGTGGGTTTATAGTGAACATATATATATATAGGTATATATATATATATATATATATATATATATATATATAAGTATATATGTATATATGGAAATAAACTCTCCTACTGGGATTCGAACACTCGCCTGAGCGGCTTGCTTTTTATAAAACTATAAAACGAAGGTCGTACTATCGTACTACCACGACCATACAAAACGGAACGATTTAGTTCACGACCTGATCGTTCCGCCGAGAGTACCCGGGTGAAACATCGTATGTGCTGTATTACATCAAATCCTTTATGCGCGCTAGTTTTCCGACAAGTATTTTGTGTTATTGACATTTGGAAATAAGCTCTCCTAATGGGATTTTAACCCCTGCCTGAGCAGCTTGCTTTTTATAAGACGAAGGTCGTACCATCGTGCTACCACGACCCTACATAACGGACGACTTAGTTCACGACCTAATCGTTCCGCCAAAGGCAACTGGGTGAAACATGGTATATATTGTATTGCATGAAATCCTTTATGCATTCTACTCGTAGTCTTCCGACAAGTGTTTTGTGTTATTATGACATTTGGAAATAAGCTCTCCTACTGGGATTCGAGCCCCCCCCCCCTGAGCGGCTTGCTTTTTTTAAGACTAAGGCCGTACCATCGTGGTAGCACTTGTCGGAAGACTAGCTTGCATAAAGGATTTGATGCAATACAGCACATACCGTGTTTCACCCAGGTGCCCTCGGTGGAACGATAAGGGCGTGACCTAAGTCGTTCCGTTATGTAGGGTCGTGGTAGCAGGATGGTACGGCCTTCGTCTTATAAAAAGAAAGCCGCTCAGGCAAGGGGTCGAATTCCAGTAGGAGAGTTTATTTCCAAATGTTGTAATGATACAAAACATATCACACACACACACACACACACACACACACACACACACACACACACACACACATATATATATATATATATATATATGTATATATATATACATATACGTATACATACATACATGCATACATACATACACACACACACAACACACACACACACACACTATATATATATATATATATATATATATATATATATATATATATGTGTGTGTGTGTGTGTGTGTGTGTGTGTGTGTGTGTGTGTGTGTGTGTGTGTGTGTGTGTGTGTGTGTGTGTGTGTGTGTGTGTGTGTGTGTGAGAGAGAGAGAGGTAGTCAGCCAGGGCATGCCTCCATCCCACACCCATCTAATATTAAGATGTTTTCCTTATCATCTTAGCTGCTTGTGGTTATAAATACGTATACATTCATACATACATACATACATACAAACATACATATATACATACATTCATGCATACATAAACACATACACGTACAATATACATATGCATTCATATGTATATATATATATATACATATATATATACATATATATATATATACATAGATGTACATATGTATAAAGTACATACACATGAACACGTACATACACACATATACACATATTCATACGCATGCACATACACACCCATACTTAGATACCGTTTCCACGACAAATCCAGTTCTACGAGGGAAAAAATGAAATTTTAAAGATAAAAAAAAAAAAAAAAAATGAAAATTCAAAAAAGGGAAAAGACCGAAGGAAGACGTAAATCTCTTCGCAAGCCTGGAAGGTGCGAGGAAGCGATCGAGTGCGTCTTGGCGAGTCTCGACTTTTGTCGAACTTCCTGAAGGAGAGACACAACTACCCCCTTCCAGGTCTCTCGAAATAGCAAACATAATCCTCGTCCTCCTTTCCCTCCTCCTCCTACTCCTCCTTCTTTTCCTCATCCTCCTCGTCTTCCTCGTACTCTTCCTCCTCCATCTTCTCTCGACATCGAGATCGATAATGAGGGATCGAAATCGAGATCGACACCCAGGAATCGAGATCGAGACCGAGAGAACAAGATCAGCATCGAGATCAAAATCAATATCAACATCGAGAAAATGA
>NC_134808.1:26470908-26509246 GCF_046742065.1 Oratosquilla oratoria | reverse complement strand
TACTTATACCTCATTACTCCCTCCTACCCTTCCCCTTTTCCTCTTTCCTTTCTCCTCTCCTTCTTCTCTTTGTCTATCCCTCCTCTTCCCCCTATCCACCAATGTCCCTCTTACTTCACCCTCACCTCTCACCTTCCCACCTCCTCTTCCCTCTCTCCCCCCTCTCTCTCTCCCACCTCCTCTTCCTTCTCTCCTCTCTCCCTCTTCCACCTCCTCTTCCCTATCTCCCGTCTCCCTCTTCCACCTCCTTTTCCTTCTCCCTCGTCTCTCTCTCGGCCCGACCTCCCCCTTCCCTCCCCTCCTCCGCGCCCTCTCTCACGTCCTCTCCCAACTCCTCTCCCATCGCCGTCTCCCACTATCCTCGTTCCTCTCCCTCCTTCCTAACCTTCTCCCTCTCCCTCTCCCACCTCCTCCTCCCTCTCTCCCGTCTCCCTCTCCCTCCTCTTCTCCCCTCTCCCTCTCCCACCTCTTCTCCCCTCTCCCTCTCGCACATTCTGTTCCCTCTCTCCCATCTCCCTCTCCCACCTCCTCTTCCCTCTCTCCCCTCTCCCTCTCCACCTCCTCTTCCCTCTCTCCCCTCTCCCTCTCCCACCTCCTCTTCCCTCTCTCCCGTCTCTTTCTCCCACCTCCTCCTCACTCTTTCCCCTCACCCTCACCCTTCACCCTAGCCCTCCTTTCCCTCCTCTTTCCCCTATTCCCTTTCTCACGAGGGACACACAGAGAGTATCGGTTACACACGAAGTTGTCCAGATACGCGGTATAATCAATGTCCGGACGCAAATGGTCTCATCTGTGCCTCAACTAACTTGCCCTGATTTGTGTTCGGATATACGGAAGGGCGGGGGAAGAGGAAAGTGACGCGAGGGGTGAGGAGGGGAGAGTGGGAGGAGAGTTGGGGGAGACGGGGGTGAGGAGGGGGAGAGTTGGGAGGGTAGGAGCAGTATATTTGTCAACGAAGATTCATAAGGGTTTCTGTCCATACAAAGGGAAGGAGGGAAGAAGGGAGGAAGGGAGGAAGGGAGGAAGAGAGGAAGGGAAGAAGGGAGGGAGGGAGGGAGGGAGGATGGGAGGAAGCGAGAAAGGGAGGGAGGGATGGAGAGAAGAAGGGAGGAAGGGAGGGAGGGATGGAGAGAAGAAGGGAGGAAGGGAGAGAGGGAGGGAGGAAGGGAGGGGGGGAGTGAGGAAGGGAGGGAGGAAAGGAGGAAGGGAGGAATAGAAGGAGGGAGGGAGGGAGGATGGAAGGAAGGGAAAAAGGAAGGAAGGGAGGGAGGTAGAAGGGGGAGGAGGAAGGGAGGAGGGAGGATGGAAGGAAGGGAAAAAGGAAGGAAGGGAGGGAAGGATGGAGAGAAGGGAGGAAGGGAGGGAGGGAAAGAGGGAGGGAGGAAGGGAGGGAGGGAGGAAGGGAGGGATGGAGAGAACCAGGGACGACAATCGGAATTATTTGATCGACATCACCGTCACTGGTGATTCTATTCAGGTATGACAACGACGATAAGTCCATCATGGAAACGTACCAGCCTAACCACAAGTTGCCCTGGTTCTCTGTAAAATATAAGTACGGATGGCAGTCAGCAGTCGACTTAACTCCTCGGGAAGTAAATCAACTTCCAGGTTGGATAATTTTATAGGGTCGATAACACAGTCGGTAAGGCGATGGCGCCGTGATTTCACGATCCCGGTTCGAATCCGGGGACGACAGTAGGAATTATTTGATCGACATCACCGTCACTGGTGATTCTATTCAGATACATACATATATATATATATATACACATATATATTATATATATTATATATATATATCATAATATATATATATATATATATACATGCGTAAGTAACCCCTAGGAAAAGTAAACTAACAAAGCAGAGCGTTTTCGTATAATTACATCTTCAGTGCTGATACAAAGATATGATTCCTTGTTTTAGTACTGAAGATGTAATTATACAAAAGGGCTCTGCTTCGTTACTTTATCTTTTCCTGGTTGTTACTAAGGCATTTGTGAACACAGGTTCCTATTGTTTTTATTGCATATATATATATAAATATATATTTATTTATATATATACATATATATATATATATATATATATACATATATATATATATATATATATATGCAAAGTAGACACTTGGAAAAAAGAAACTAACGAAGCAGAGCGCTTTCGTATATTACATCTTCAGTGCAACAAGTACATAGTGATAGGAATACATAGACAATATATACATAATACAAAGGAAACAAGGACAGTTTGAATAAGCGTAGCGACCACTTACCCTCTGGAGAGCGGAAGGTCATTGTCAATTATCTTAAGATGGTGGGGCGACATCAGGTCACAGTCGCCAGGGCCACTGTTTCTACTAATGATATAGGGCGACATTAGGTCAATTCGTTGGGTTACATTTTACCTGATATTATCTTACTAATTTCTTGACAAATGAAATTATCAAGTTTGTACAAGCCTTTATGTAGGTTGGTATTTTGATTACTGGTGGTATGAATCAAAATGCACTCTATTAAATTTCTTGCTATTATGTTGTTGGTATAATAGATTGCCTGGGCATTACCCCAATCAACTGGATGATTATTTAATTCAATATGCTTGAATATACCACTAGAATGATTGCCATCCCTAACATTTTTCTTGTGTTGTTCAATTCTAATGTTTAAGGGTTTGGCAGTTTGACCTATGTAAAATTGATTACACATTTTGCAAGGAATTTTTATAAATGCATCCTTTTTTAATTTCAATACTATTGTTGATGAGTTTATGTTTTACTGTACTATCATGTTTAAAAACTACCTTTACGTTAAATCTTTTTATTAATTCTGTAATATTCACAGAGGGTAATTGGTCAATACGCTTATTCAAACTGGAACTGTCCCTTGTTTCCTTTGTATTATGTATATATTGTCTATGTATTCCTATCACTATGTACTTGTTGCACTGAAGATGTAATATACGAAAAGCGCTACGCCTTCGTTAGTTTCTTTTTTCCAAGTGGTCTACTACTTTGCATAAGTGAACACACACGTACCCGTTTCTTATTAGCATTATATATATATATATTATATATATATATTATATATATAATATATATATATTATATATACATTATGTGTGTGTGTGTGTGTGTGTGTGTGTGTGTGTGTGTGTGTGTGTGTGTGTGTGTGTGTGTGTGTCAATCTCTATCTATCTATCTCTTTCTCTATCTCTGTCTTTCTCTCTCACTCACTTTCAGCATGAGAAAATCCATGTAATATATTTTTTTACTGATAGTAGGCAGTGTAATTATTTCCCCCTTCAACGCAGTTCTACTAGTTCTTCACTCAAACTGGATGAAGAATTGGGTTAAAACGAAATTCTTCAAGGTCACACAAGGTCACACAAGGTCACACAAGGTCACAAATAGTTTCAATCGAGCCATCAAGACCAGAAGAATTGACTCACTTCTTTAGTGTCATAGACATACTTGGCACATAAGAATAGAAGAATGGAGGCGGCAAGAGACCATAA
The DNA here is from genome assembly GCF_046742065.1 of Oratosquilla oratoria. Lineage (NCBI taxonomy): Eukaryota > Metazoa > Arthropoda > Malacostraca > Stomatopoda > Squillidae > Oratosquilla > Oratosquilla oratoria. Next base: position 26,505,727 of record NC_134808.1, on the reverse strand, counting down.
GGCCTACACTAGACAGTCCCATGTCCATTACCACCTGTTATCCCCATCCACAAACATATCTCATTTTCTCTTAAAACAACCGATAGTTTCAGCGCTCACGACATGGTTACTAAGTCTATTCCATTCGTTGACCACCCTATTGGTAAACCAGTTCTTGTCTATTTTCATCTTAAATCTAAATTATTCTAGTTTAAATCCATTACTGCGAGTCCTGCCCTGCTGTCTTAATATGATGACCTTGTCTGCATCACTTTCCTTTAAGTTCTTGAAGTGCCGAAGAAGGCCTTTGAGACTCCGCTAACTATCCCCTTGAAAGACTTTCTTCTAGCTAACGTATAACGACTGTCTTCACCATTGAGGCTCCCCACACACAAACCACGCCCCGCAGAAAGAGGGGAAACAACGGGGAAAAGGGGAGAAGGGGGGAAAGGGGGGAATGGGGGGGAGAGAGTGCCTGCACGGTGCCAGTCTCAGGCAGAAGCAACATCAAAACAGATGAAGAAAGGCTATTACTGGAAAGCGCAGCTGGACCAGAGGTAAAGTGGAGGACATTACCCCGTGACTTTAGCGCAAGAGCAGGTTGAGGTGGTGAGGGTGAGGTTGAGGTTGAGGTTGAGGTTGAGGGTGAGGGTGATGGTGGAGGGTGAGGGTGAGGGTGATGGTGGAGGGTGAGTGTGAAGGTGGAGGGTGAGGGTGGGTCCGGAGGATGTGTGTGGAAGGAATTGGAAAATAGAGAGTGTGGGGGATGGAGAGTATGTGTGCGCGTATGTCAGTGTGTATACGAGTGTGTATGTGTGCGTGTGTGTGTGTGCGTGTGTGTGTGTGTGCATGTATGCATGCGTGCATATGTCTGTGTGTGATTCACCATGTTCTTGGACCACGTGTTGGGCTCGTGATCGACAGCAATTTCCCTCCCGAAAGAGAGCTCAGAGCTCATGTATGACAGATCTATGGGTAATACTGTGACCTTACACGCACACACACACCAACTCCCCGTTCACGAGAGCTGGAGTAACGACTCGCAGCGCAGTGATATTAAAAATATTTCAGCCCTGGGCGGGATTCGAACCCGGACCGCCGTATTGGCGACCGGGAACTGTAACCACTGCGCCATCGAGTCGTGTGTGTGTGTGTGTGTGTGTGTGTGTGTGTGTGTGTGTGTGTGTGTGTGTGTGTGTGTGTGTGTGTGTGTGTGCAAGCGTGTGTGCATGTGTGTGCGCGTATGCATTTGTACGCGTGTATGTGCGTGTACATGAGTGAGTATGAACAAGAGAACAAGAGAACCCCTAATTCGCAAATACGAAAAATTAAATCACAGTTCTTCCTCTCAAACAGTATCAAACAGGACCCACACTCATGCAAAGTTCATTTAAACGCGTGAAAATCCACTTGAGATACAATGTTCGCTTCGTAAACCCTTTGTAACCATCAAAGGACATATGAAAGTGACACATCGTTGCTACGATTACGCGGAACCGCGTGCATGTTCGTCCGATTCTTTGTCTGTCGTGTTACTTTCAAATAAAAGTAAAGATAATCCGATGAAGTCCTTTGAATTGTTGCCAAAGCTCAACATATGTTTGTACCTCGGAAGTACAGAATTGGGCAAAAGTTCTGAAACAATTAATCATTTCTATTTCACAAATACATCGTTACTAACCAACTTAACGAAAAATATGTACATAACGAGTATATTCTATATATGCTATATACATTACTGTATCACAAAACAAGTAAACAAGCGCTATATTCGCACAGCAAAACTATGGATGGTTAGAAATTTTAGTCATGATTGTACAAACATAACATAGCATGCTATAATGTGCCAGTTGTCTATCTATATCTATATCTATACATACATATGTCTTTATCTATCTATAGCTATATCTATACATTCATACATATATCTATATATCTGTATCTATATCTACATCTATATCTACATTTATAATAACATCTATACATATATACCTATATCTATATATATGTATCAATATCCACATCTACATCTATATATCTGTACTGGTATCTATACATCTATATCTATTTTTATATAACTGTATCTGTATATGTATCTACATCTACGTCTACATTTATATCTACATCCATCCGTCCGTCTACCCATCTCTTTGAATCGAAAGTGGCCCAACTGCACCTCGGTTCATTTTCACTTGGCGAAACTTTCCTTCACTAATGTTGCCATACACTTGGCTTGTCATTTCCAGATTTCAATCCCTAACAACTTCAGCATCATCACCATCACCAGCGGAGGAGAAAGATGAAGATAGTGATGACGAGGAAGAGGAGAAGGAGGAAGATTTGGATGAGGATGAGGATAAGGATAAGGATGAAGAAGAAGACAAGGATGAGGAGGAAGAGGGTGAGCAGGAGGAGGAGAAGTGGGAGGAGGACGAGGAGAAAGACGAGAAGAACGACGATGACGATGACGACGAGGACAAGGACAATGACGACAACGAGTACGAGCATGAGGAGGAGATGGAGGACAAGAAGGAGGACGAGCAGGACAAGGACTAGGAGGAGGAGGAAAAGGAGGAGGAAGAGGAGAAGTTGAAGAAAGATAAGGATAATGATGACGAGGAAAAGGTGGAGGAGGAGGAGAAGGAGGGGAGGAAAAAGAGGAGGAGGAGGGGAGGAGGAAGAGGACAAGGAGAAGGACTATGAGGACGAAGAGGAGCAGGAGGAGAAGAAGAAGGAGGAGGTAGAAGAGGAGGGGGAGATGGAGGAGGATATGGAGGAGGAGGAAGTTGAGAAGGAGTACGAGGAGGAGGAGAAGGAGGAACAGAAGGACGAGGAAGACGAAGAGGAGGAGGAGGAGGAAGAGGAGGGGGAGGAAGAGGAGGAAGAGGAGGAGACTGAGGAGGAGAACGAGGAGCAGGAGGAGGAGGAGGAGGAGGAGGAGGAGGGGGAGGAGGAGGAGGACAAGGAAGAGGAGGAGGGGTCCGAAGGCGGCGGACATGACAGGTCCCGGAAGCCAAAGTCTCAGAAGCTCTTCAAGAAGGAATTTCCTGAAAGAGGACGAAAAACAAAAAAAAGTAACAAAAAAAGAGGACTTTTCTTGTTATGATTTTATTCGCACGTAAAATATGCATACATATATACATACAAGCATGCATACATACAAGTATAAATATATACATACATAAGTATGTACATGCACACATATATACATAAATACATACAAGCATGTACGTATACACATATATACATATGTACAGTACATACATATATACATACACACACATATACATACATATATAGACACAAATATACATACGTATTTACATACATATGTACAAGCATACATACATGCATACATATACACCAGCTTACATACATGCATACATATATACATACGTACATACATATATACATTCATATATACATACATGTACATATACATATATATATATATATGTATATATATATATATATATATATATATATATGCATACGTACACACATACGTTTCTATCTACAAATTTACCTATCTTTTTAGCTTTTTACCTGTTTACCTGTCTATCTATCCATCTATTCATCTACCCGTCCTTACTTGTCTATCTCTACCATTCTACCTTTCACTTTCCATCTCTCTTTTACTATTTTCCTAACAGCCTCTCTCCCTATCTATGTACTTATGTACATCCATCAGCATGCCCCCTGTCTAACTGTCTATTTTTACCTGTCTATCAATCGATCTCAATCTCTGTCTCTCTCTTCGTCTCCGCCCCCTCTGTTCCTGAACGACCCTTTTCACTTCAATTTAGTTAAGCTATGATTTAGTTAACCTCCCTACCTTCCCTCCACCTTCCATCTTTTTTTATATCTTCCTTTCAATATCATATATATATATATATATATATATATATATATATATATATATATATGAATATATATATATATATATACATACTCGTATATGCTAAGAAACACTGGTAACTTGTATTCAGGTATACAATAGTTACCACTGGGAAAGTAGGCTAACCGAAACAGAGCACTTTCGTATATTACATCTTCCGTGCAAAGTACGTGGAAATGTAATATACGAAAGCGTGCTTTGCAATGAAGATGTAATATGCGGAAACGCTGTTTTATTTAGTTTAGTTTCCCAGTGGTCACTGTTGCGTTTATGTACGTATATGCAGTGTATACACACACACACACACACACACACACTGCTGCGTCACTGTGGCGTATAAGTATGTATATGCAGTGTATACACACACACACACACACACACACACACACACACACACACACACACACACACACATATATATATAATATATATAAATATGTATATATATATATATTACATATATATATACATATATATACATATATATATTCATATATATATATATATACATATATATGTATATATATTATATGTATATATATATGTATATATATATATATATATATATATATATATATATATATATATGTACATATGTATATAATCACCTGCTTTCCATCTTCCTTGTTCCTTCTCTTCTTTTTCTTTCTTCCCTCCTTCCTTCCTGAATAATTTTCTTTTTCTTTTCTTTTTCTTTCCTCTTTTTCTTCATTTTTCTTCATTCGTTCTTTTCTTTTTCTCTTTTTCTTTTTATTCCTTCTTTCCTTCTGTCTTCCTCTTTTTTCTTTCCTTCCCGTCTTCTTCGGTTTTCTTTTCATTCTTTCTTCCTTTTTTCTCTCTTTTTTCTTTTTTCTTTCTTCCTTTCTTTTTCTTCCTTCAATTTTCTTTTCAATATTTTTATTTTTTCTTTCATCCTTCGTTTTTCTTTTCTTTTTTCTTTTTTTTCTTTTCATTCTTTTTTAATTTTTCCCTATCGTCTTTCTTTTCTTTTCTTATTCTTTTTTCTTCATTTTTTCATTCTTTCTTTCCTTTTTTTCTTTCTCTACCTCATTTTTCTTTTCATTTCTTTTTTCTTTTTTCTTTTTCTGTCTCTTTTTTTCTTCCTTACCTGTTTTCATTAGAGCTCCCGCGTTCTTTGATAATCTTTCCCATATTTTTTCATTCTCCTCTTTTCCCTCGTCGTCTTCTTCCCTCCACGCACTCCTCTTCCTCTCCCTTCTTCTTCCGTGCTTTAGTTTTCCATCATTCATTCTCTCTTCTCCTCCTTCTCCTCCTCCTCCTATTCATCTTCCTCTTCCTCTTTCTCTTTGTCTTCCTTTTCCTTATCCTCTTTCTATTTGTCTTTCTTTTTCTCTTTCCCTTTCTCTTCCTCTTTCTATTTCTTTTCTTCTCCTTCGTCTTCCTCCTCTTCCTCACCTCCTCCTCCTTCTCTTCCCTCTCCTCCTCCTTCTCCTTCTCCTCTTCGTCCTTCTCCTCCTCCTCCTCCTCATCGTTTTCACACTCATTCTTCCTTGATCCCCTCTTCCTTCACCATCTCTTTCCCCCTTCCCCCTTTTTCCAGTTCTTCTTCTTCCTCCTTTCATTTCCTGTCATCTTTCCTTCCTCTCCTTCCTCTCCTTGCCTCTACACTTTTCCATGGCCCATGTCCACCTCTTCCTCCTCCTTCTCTTCTTCGTCGTCCTCCTGTTTTTCTTCCTCATCCTCCTCTTCTTCCTCCTCCTGTTACTCTTCTCCTCTACTTGCTCCTTCTCCTGTTCTTCTTCCTGTTCCTCCTCCTCCTGTTCTTCCTCCTCCTCCTATTCTTCTTCCTCTTCCTCGTATTCCTCCTCCTCCTAATCCCTCTCCTCTTCTTACTCCTCCTATCCTTCTTCCACTTCCTCTTCTTCCCCCTCCTCCTCCTCCTCCTCCTCGTCTTTTTCCTCCTCTTCCTCCTCTTCCACGCTCAGCTCGTCCTCCTGGTCTCATTACCCACATTGTCTCCCGTGAGGGGAAACAACGCCTCGGGCTTAATCACCTCTGTACCTGTGTTTGCGAATTCTTGTTCTTCCCCCCCCTAATCCCCCCAAACTCCCCCGATCCCCTCAAATCCCCCTTTCCTCCTCTCCCCTTCCACCCTTCTCTCTTCCAAACCCCAAATCCTCCGCCTCCCCCTCCTCCACCTCCCCCTCCCCCACCTTCGAATCCCATTTCTAACCATCATCCTCACTTTTCTGTTGTTCTTCCTCTTCTCCCTCTTTTTTCCTCTTCCTCCTCCTCCTCCTGTTCCTGTTCCTCTTCCATTTCAGTCTACATCATCATCCTCCTCCTCCTCTTCCTCTATTTCTTTTTTTTCTTCCCCTTCATCTCCTCCTTACTCCTCCTCCTCATTCTTCCCCTCTTGCACTAGATTTCCTTCTCTCCTCCTCCCCCTCCTATTGGTTTAGCCTCCCTCTGCTCCTCCCCTTCTCCCCTCTTTTCTAATTGGTTTTCCTCCCCTTGCTCCTCCCCTTCCCCTCCCCCTCCCCTTTCTCATTGGTTTTCGTCCCCCTTGCTCCTCCCCTCACCCTCCCCTTCCCCTTTCTCATTGGTCGTCCTCCTCCTCCTCCTCCTCCTCCTCCTCTTTCGCACGCGTAATTACCTTTGTAAGTTGTGTTCGCGGATTTCAGCTCCTGTTCTCGACTTCGCTTCCTCCTCCTCCTCCTCTTCTTCCTCCTATTCCTCCTCCCCTCCCTCTTCCTTTTCCTCTCCCTCCTCCTCCTCCTGTCCCTCTTCTTCTTCTCCCTCCTCCTCTTCTCCTTTCCTCCTCCTCTCCCTCCCTCTCCTCCCCTTCTCCCTCCTCTTCCTTCTCCTCCTCTTCCTCCTCCTCCTCTCCCTCTTCCTCTTCCTCCTACTCCACTCTTGTGATTACCGTTGGGAAGCGGCCATCGAATTCCCTCCAGAACCATCTAGTCTTCCATCCTTCCATCCGTCCTTCCTTCCTTCCTTCCTTCCATTTTTCCTTCTTTCCTTCATGCCTTCCTTCCTTACTTACTTCATTGTCCTTTTCTTACTTCTTTCTTTCATTCTTTTTCCTTTCTTTACTTCCTTTCTGTCTTACTTCCTTAATTTCTTCCTCCTTTTTTCTTTCCTTCTTTCTTCCTTCATCCTTCCTTCCTTCTCTCCTTCCTTCCTTCTTCCCTCTTTCCTTCCCATCTTTCCTTACTTCCTTCTCCCTTCCTTACTCCCTTCTTTCCTATCTTCCTTCTTTCCTATCTTCCTTCTCTCCTTTCTTCCTTCTCCCTTCCTTCCTTCTCTTCTTCCTTCCGTCTTTGTGTGATTATTCATTTACGTATTTTTCTTCCATACTTCCTTCCTTCCTTCCTTTCTTCCTTCCTGCCTTCCTTCATCTCATCCTTCCTCCCTTCATTCCTTTCATTCTCCCTTCCTTCCTTCCTTACTTTCTTCTTTATTCTCTTCCTTCGTTTTCTCTTTTCTTCTTCCGATTTCTCTTTTTTTAATATTTCTTTTCATTCCGTTCTGTTCCACACCTCCCCTCCACCTCCACACTTCCTCCACAAACCTTAAGAAGACGTGTTACCTTCTCACCTCCACTTTCCTCCTTTCCCCTTCCACAAATCACAAGAGTACTCCTCCAACTACTCCACTTTCCACTCCCTCCATAAAACGGAAACACTCCTCTTCTCCTTCCTCTTTTAACTCCCTCCTCCCCATCCCTTCCCCTCCACAAAGTAGGAGAAACTTCTTCCACATATTCCCACACCCCTCCACATCCCTACTCCCTCCACAAACGGCAAGGGGACCTTCGTATTACTCCCCATTTCACCTCCACGTGACGCAAGCTATCTCCTCCATATCTTCCCTCCATGTCCTTTCAACGCCCTCCTCCTCCGAAGTCCCTCTGGGGATCCTATCTGCCAACGAAGTCTCCTCAAGAAAATCCTTCGAAGGGGAGTTTGGGTTTCTTCGGGAAGGGAAAGAGGGGAGGAATAGGGGAAGGGGAAGAAGGGAGGGGGAGGTGGTGAAGAAGGGAGGGGGAGGGGGTGAAGAAGGGAGGGGGAGGGGGTGAAGAAGGGAGGGGGAGGGGGTGAAGAAGGGAGGGGGAGGGGGTGAAGAAGGGAGGGGGAGGGGGTGAAGAAGGGAGGGGGGAGGGGGTAAGGGGAGAAGGGAAAGAAGGGAGGGGGAGCGGAGGAGGGAGAGGGGGTAGGGGTAGGAGGAGGGGAGAGGGGGTAGGAGGAGGAGGATGGGACAAGGGAGGGGGAGCGGGGGAGGAGGACGGGAGGAGGGGAGGGGAGCGGGTGGAAGAGAAATGGGAGGGGGGAGCGGGGGAGGGAGAGGAGGGGGAGGGGGGCAAATGCTTTTCCAGAGAGAAGTTTAGTCACAGGTGTTTTTGTGTCCCCTCAAACCTTCCTTGTTCATTAAGGTCTCGGAGGCTCTTGCTCTCTATTTCTCTCTTCCTCTCTTTCTCTCCTCTCTTCCTTTCTCTCCTCCTCTCTTCCTTTCTTTCTCTCTTTCTTTCTCTCCTCCTCTCTTTCTCTCTTTCCTTCTCATTCTCTTTTTCGTTTCTCTTTCTTTCTTCCTCTTTCTTATTCTATTTCCTTCTCTCTTTATGTTTCTATTTCTTTGTTTCTTTTTCTCTTATCTACACTTTTCTCCTCCTCCTCCTCCTCCTCCTCCTCATCATCATCATCATCATCATCATCATCACCATCATCATCATCATCATTACCATCATCATCACCATCTTTATCGTCAGGCTGAGGTTGAGATATTAAGAACAACAAAAGAAAACTTCATTGATGATAATAAAGAAAAAGCAAGCGAAGACGATTGCATAAAGATAAAAAGAAAGAAGAAAAAGAAAGATAATAAGCAAAGATCAGAGATGATGAAGGAAATGAAGAATAGAAGGAGGAGGAGGAGGAAGAGAAAGAGGAAAAAAGGAGGAGAATGAAAAAGAGGAAGAGGAGAAAGAGAAGGAGGAAGAGAAGAAGGAGGTGGAGGAGAAGGAAGAGGAAGAGAAGAAAGAGGAAGAGAAAAATGTAAAGGAGGAAGAGGATAAAGAGAAGGAGGAGGAAGAGGAGAAGGGTAAAGAGAAGGAGAAGGGCGAGGGGGAGGAAAGGAGGAGGGAGAGAAGGAGGAGGAAGGGAAGGATAAATAGAATGAGGAAGAGAAGAAGGGGATGGAGGAGGAAGAGGAGAAAGTGAAGGAGGAGGAAGAGGAGAAGGAGGAGGAGGCGGAAGAAGAGAGAGAGGAGAAAGAAAGTGGAAAGGGAGAAGGAGAAAGAGGAAGAGGTGAAGGAAAAGCAGGAGGAGGAGGAGGAGGAGGAGGAGGAAGAGGAGGAAGAGGAGGAAGAGAAAGAGGAGTAGGAGAAGGAGGACGAGGACAAGAAAGAGGAGAAAGAAAAGGAGTAGAAGGAAAAAGAGAGGAAGAGGAGGCGGCGAAGTGGGAGGAAGAGGAGAAGAAGGAGGAGGAGGTGTAAGGGAAGGAGGAGGAAGCAGACGAGGAGTATGGGATGAGAACGAGGAGCAGGAGAAGAAGAATAACAACATTTCTCTTCTCCCCACTTTCCTCGATTACTTTCTCTCACCTTATTTTCTCCTTCTGCCTCTCTTTCCCTCCTAATTTCTCTCTCACCTTCTCCCTCTCTCTCTCTCTTCACCAACAAGCCTTTAATTTTCCACCAGCGACCAGCCTTATCTCTTTCCCATGTATTAAGGAGAAAATGACCGAGAGAAAAGAAAGAATGAAAGAGAAAAGGTGGGAGCTTCCTCACCTTTCTACGTTTCTCATAGAGACCACAGCCACCTCCACAGCCACCTCCACAGCCACCAGCACAGCCACCTTGATCCTCTCCTACCGCCATCTTTTTTCTTTCTTTCCATATCAAATCTGATTGTGTGTGTGTGTGTGTGTGTGTGTGTGTGTGTGTGTGTGTGTGTGTGTGTGTGTGTGTGTGTGTGTAATCATACATCTGTATGTATACATGAACCCGCAAAAGAATATCACTTTACACACGCATACACATACACAAACACATATATACATATACATATATGTACACATATATGTACACATATATGTACACATATACGTACACATATATACATATACATGTACATATACATATACATATACGTACACATATACGTACACACATATATATACATATACATATATATACATATACATACATATATACATAAGCATATGCACATACACAAATATATACATGCACACATACATGTATATATACATGACCATATATGTGTACTTCTACATGCACACACATATGTAAGTACATGCGAACAAGCACCCACAAACCCACACATTAACAAGGCTGACATATTCACCCATTGTCCTAAAACTAGTTTGTCTGTTTGTTTGTTCGTTCGTTTGTTTTCCACTCTCTTCCCTCAGGCATCTCCTCTTCCTCACCAAAACGCGTTTCGTATTTCGTGTGTCTGGTTTTTTGACCCGAAGATTTGTCGACCATCGATCTGGTCAGAGTAACAGTCGAAGGCCATTTGCTCACCAATACCATGGGAATGTTGTCCCTGACCTGACCTGACCTGACCTAACCTAAACTGTCCTAACGTAACGTAACCTAACCTAACTTAACCTAGCCTAACGTAACCTAACCTAACATACCCTAACCTAACGTATGCTAACCTAACGTAACCTGACATAACGTAACTTTACATGCATAACCTAATATAACGTAACCTAACGTAACCTAACCTAACGTAACCTAACCTAACGTATCCTAACCTAACGTATCTTAACCTAACGTAACCTATCATAACCTAGCCTAACGTAACCTAACGTAATCTAATCTAACGTATCCTAACCTAACCTAACCTAACTTACCATAACCTAATGTATCCTAACCTAACGTATCTTAACCTAACGTAAACTATCATAACCTAGCCTAACGTAACCTAACCTAACGTAATCTAACCTAACGTATCCTAACCTAACGTATTGTAATGTACCCTAACCTAACCTAACCTAACCAAACCAAATCTAACCTGACCAATGATAGACCTAAATTGGCTTCCCCCACTTACCCCCTTTTCACCCTTTCTCCCCATTTCCCCACTCTGTCGTTCTCTCCCCCTATTCCCCTCTCTCTCCCCCTCTCCCTATATTTTTCCACTCTCCCCCTTTCTCCCCTTTACCCCTCTCTCCTTCCCGTTTCCGTATCTCCCCTTTTCCCACCTCTCCCTCTTCCCTTCTCCATTCCCCTTCCTCCTTACTCTTTCCTCTCCCTTTCACCCTCTTCCCCTTTCCTTCTCTCCCCTTTTCTCCTCTCCCTTTCCCCTCTCCCCCTCTCTCTACTCCCTCCTCCTTTTCCCCTTCGTCTCTACTCTCTCCTTTCCCTTTCCCCCCTCTCCCTTTTCTTTTCTCCTGTTCCCCCTCCCTCTTTTCTCCTCTCCCATTTCCACAATCCCTCCTCTCCCCCTCTCTCTCCTCCCTCCTCTCTTTCCCCTTCGTCTCTACTCTCTCCTTCCTCCCTTCCTCCTTCTTCCTCCTCCTACATCCTCCCTCACCCTGAGAACGCTCAGATCAAGTTAAGTGGTTTTGTAAACAGACCCCTTGACTACTTTCCTTACAAGGCATGAATGACTCCCTAAGATATGTTTTGCCCGGTGCGATTATTGCTCAACGATGATCATTCATGGCTCAACGATGATCGTCAAACGATTATCTAGAACACTCATTATTTGTTTTTTGAATAATGGGGCTGGTTTGCTTTCAGCTGCAAAGTACGACGCTGATAATTTTATTTACGTAACCTACAACCAACGCGCTTACCCAAATAGGATGCCAGGTAGTAGGAAGGCTGTAATGGTGACATATGATATTCCTTGTGTATTGTACATACACATTTGCAATGTTGTTTATTTATAATTATATATTTAATATATTATTGTGAGAACCAAGTGTTTATTTAAGCGTGTATGTTTTTTTCGCCAAGTCAGCTAGTTGGCGTGGCTTGGCGTAGGAGTCCGTCTTGGTTCGGCTTACAAAGCGACCGCACGCTTGTCTTTGTAGTGCATTATCCCATTGTAAATAACACAGTATCTTGTATCGTGGATTTGGTTTCACTGGTCACACCCCGGTACAAGGCGCGTCACCCGCCACTGGCTGTGGCATTAGGCTAATAATCATACTTTAAGCCATACACGACTCCTTAGCCTACCCAAAGCCCAACTCTGAATACGATCATTACAGTCGACCCTCCACCTCCCCTCCCATCCTCACCTCTTCGATAACTCACTTACTCCACTAAACCATAGCCCCCTTGAACAGTAACATTATTGATCTAATATGAAGTTGAATGGACGCGTACTCCTCTTCATCCTCCACCTCGCCTTCCACCTCCTACCGCCTCCTCCTCCTTCTCCTCCTCTTCTTCTTCCTCCTATCTCCCTTCGTCTTACCACTTGGGACTCGAACTTGAGCCTATGCAGCTTTGAGGGGAGGACGAAACCAATGCGCTACAGAGGGAATTGGTGCGATAATTTTCTTTTGGTTTTACCTGATTCAGTTCTAAATCGAAGGAATATGATTATAAATGCATACACACATATATATAATATATACATACATATTTATATTTATATATATATATATATATATATATATATATATATACATATATATATATATATATATATATATATGTATATATGTATATATATATATATATATATATACATATTTATATATGTATATATATATATATATGACGTTAGTGCAGTACGAAACACAGGAGTCTTAGTCTGAGTTTATTCTTGGCTAGTTTCGCTAGCCAGGAATAAACTCGGACTAAGACTCATGTGTTTCCTACTCCACTTATGACAGCCTGTCAGAATGTCTCAACACACACACACACACACACACACACACACACACACACACACACACACACACACACACACATACACACACACACATACACACACACACACACACACATATATATATATATATATATATATATATATATATATATATATACATATATATATATAGTGTTTACATTCTGAGGACAGATAATGATAATTAGTACTTATCAGACAATTTGTACTTCTACAAAGACAGAATATTTTGTAGAGCCCATTACCATCCAGGAGGTTTTCAGCCTGATATCAGTGACCATTGATGCTTACCACTTGCTCCAGGGCAAAGAAGGCAGTCTGGCTCGCAGTAAAACGTCTCCTGGCGTAACCTCATCATCTCGTGTCAACTCACCTGGAAAAAAGAAAAGAGTGTCAAGTTTTCATCATCACTATCATCACCATAATCACTATCATCACTACCATCATCATCACCACCATCAACATCACCATCATAACCACCACCATCATTACCATTATCACCATCACCACCATCATCAACATCACCAACACCATCATATCACCATTATCATCATCACCATCAGCATCATCAACATTGCCATCAACACCACCCTCCTCCTCCTCCTCTTCACCATCATCATCATCATCTTCGTCATCATCACCATCATCATTTATATAGAAGGTTACTCGGAGAATCTAACAACTTTATAGAATAACCCAATTCCTAAACTTATCCAGATTCTAGATCTTAATATCCTGAAGGTTTATGTGAAATTCTATGCACATGTGTTACCTAAATCTCTTTACATTTTTTATTCATTTATTATTTTTATTTTTTTATAAAGTACAGTCGGTCGTTAATGTACTGTGACGGATAAAGCCAGAAATTCACCAATGCTCAGCCTTTGGTCTTCTTGTTCACATTTTGGATGTTGAGGGAAGAGGGGAGGAAGAGGAAGAGGAGGTCCCCCGTGGGTGAGGAAGAGGAAGAGGAAGAGGAGGCTCTCCCACTCTTCCTCTTCCTCCTTGGCTACCATTGGAAAAAGAGCACTCAGCCATGTAATTGCCTTGTTTAGTGCGTCTGGTAACTTTAGGGCGAAAGTGATTTTTTTTTCAATCCGGGTTGGTCTCGTTTCTCCTTTGGCTGAAGCGGTGGCGTAAATGGCGGCATTTTGCATTTTTCTCTTTTTTTTTCAAGAATGACTGGGTCACTTGCCTAAGAAGATCATCCAGTAGAGAGGGAACTTCAAAAGAACTGCTTATGTATATACATGTATATATGTATATATATTATATATATATGTATATATATATTTATGAATAATATATACATATATATATGTATATATATATATAGTATATACACATATATATGTATGTATGTATGTATGTATACAAAGAAATCACAAAAATATTTGCTAAACTATTTTTGCAGAAAACACTGTGAAATGAAAAATACAGTTATCGAACGTTTTCGTCTATTTAAGACATCTTCAAGGGCACAAAGTTGTCATACAAAAAGTGATATTATATATACATGCATAAAAAGAATAAGTCAACACAGATACAGCCTTAGAATGGGGCAACTGTCAAGTGGGCTGTTTATTCACCAAAAGGACTATGGACATAACATTGACTGGAATAAATCAAAAGTAATTACATCTTGTAATAATATTGTAGAAAAAAAAAACATTATTGAATCTTGTTATATTAAAATTAAACTTGAAAATGATATGAACTTAAGTTTGGAGTGATACAAACTGGATATGTTATTACAAAAAATGATGTTTGTGATCATTTATAACCTAGTGTACCGAGGCTGTTCCCATGGGACCTTTCCGAATTCCCTCCTTCTTTTTATGCATATAATATCACTTTTTGTATGATTACTATGTACCTTTGAAGATGTTTGAAATAAGCGAAAACATATTTTTTATTTCCCAGTGGTTTCTGTAAATATATGTATACAGTATATATATTATATATATATACATATACATATATATAATATATACATATACATATAATATATATATACATATATATATATATATATATATATATATATATATATATATATACATATATGTAAATATATATATACATGTATATATATATATATATATATATATATATATATAATGTATATATATATATATATATATATATATAATGTATATATATATATATATATTTATATATATATACACACACATATATATAAACATATATACATATATATATCTATATATATGATATATATATACATATAATATATATATACATATATATATATACATATATGTAAATATATATATATACATGTATATATATATATATATACACATGTATATGTATATGTATATATATATATATATACATATATACATATATACATATATATACATATATACATATATATATACATATACATGTATATATATATATATATATATATATCTTATATTATATATATGTATGTCTGTATGTATGTATGTATGTATGTATGAATGTGTTTGTGTATGTATGTATGTATGTATATCAGACATTTATTTACACATCATCCTACATTTTCTGTCAACCAGGTAGCGTGGATGAACGGCATAATCGAACATTCTGAGAGATATTTATATTGACGCTGAGCATTCCCCCCCATGGAGAGGCGCGACACCAAACGCGCGAGCGAATGGGGCATCAAAGGCAACAAGACAAAGACTTAGACAAGGCGAAGCGTCCGCTATGTGACGAGATAGGGGGGAAGGGGAGAGGGGAAGGAGGGGGATGGAGGGTGGGGTATGGAGTGTGGAGGGGATGAAGGGTGGGGGATAGAGGGCGGGGGATGGAGAGTGGGGGGATGTAGGATAGAGGGTAGGGGATAGAGGATGGGGGATGGAGGATGGAGGATGAAGAGTGGGAGGCAGAGGGTGGGGGATGGAGGATGGGACGATGGTAGATGGGGTGGAGGATAGAGGGTGGGGGATGGAGGATGGGGGATGGAGTGTGGGGGATGGAGATTGGGGGATAGAGGGTGGGGGATGGAGTATGGGGGATGGATGGTGGGGATAGAGAGCGGGGGATAGAGGGTGGGGGGTGGAGGGGGTGAGTTGTAGGGTGGGGGGGATGGAGGGTGGGGGGATGGAGTGTGGGGGGGATGTAGTGTGTGGGATGGAGGGTTGGGAAAAATGGATGAGGGACGGAAAATGGGGGATTGAAGGGTGGGGGATGGAGGGTTGGGGGATAGAGGGTGAGGAGATGGAGCATGGAGGGATGGAGGGTGGGGAATGGAGGATGGGGGATAGAGGGGTGGGTGATAGAGAAGGGGGGAATGGAACCTTCTACTAATGGGGGAAGGAATTTGGGGAGGATTTGCGGTGGTAAACCTTTCGTACCACCCAATGTTGGACATGAATGGGGGGTGGGGGGAATGTGAGGCATTCACTGAACGTGGGGGAGTATGGTGGGGGGATATTTTTAGGGTACACCCCCCCACCCCCATGAAGAAGAGCTTTTGTCAATTCGTCCTTTGTTTAGTCAGAGTATATTCTGTCAATGCCTGATTCACCCATTCTCTACCTCGTGGCAAAATATCCCCTTAACTAAGGGAGGGATTCTCAACCACCAAGAGCAAATTCACCCCTTGGGGGCAAGAAATGACAAGGCAAGTGGTAAATACATTTTTGATGTTCCTGATAGGTGAATAATAATTAAATAAATTTGATTTTGTAAATTGTCTGTGTATGAAAGAGAAAATGCAAAGTATACATATACATATGTGTGTGTGTGTGTGTGTGTGTGTGTGTGTGTGTGTGTGTGTGTGTGTGGGTGTGTGTGTGTGTGTGTGTGTATTCACTTGGTCTTTGGATCACGTGTTGGACTCGTGATCGACAGCTATTTCCCTCCTGGAAGAGAGCTCAGAGCTCGTAGGTCCGATCTATGGGTAATGCTATGACCTTGCACACACACACACCCAACTCCCCGCCCACGAGAGTTGGAGTAACACCCCTCAGCGCTGCGATACTGATATTATTTCAGCCCCGGGCGAGGATCGAACCCGGACCTCCGTAGTGGCAGGCCAGAGCTCTAACCACAGCGCCATGAGAGGTGTGTGTGTGTGTGTGTGTGTGTGTGTGTGTGTGTGTGTGTGTGTGTGTGTGTGTGTGTGTGTGTGTGTGTGTGTGTGTGTGTGTGTGTGTGTGTGTGTGTAGTTATTCTAGTGGAGGTTGCTCGTGAGGTGGTTGTGTTCCTTCTAGCTTAACCCCCTTCATATCTGGCGATCCTTTTTCTTCCTCGTCTGGTAAATATTTTCCAATTCCGTGGGCCCTGCGCAGAGCCGAGGAAGTTCAAACTTCCTCCAGGTTTGGAAAGACAAGCCAGTGTATACATTTCATCCACAGGGACGATTTTCTTCTTTTTTTTCTTATTCTTCTTCTTTTCTTCCTCCTTTTTCCTCTTCTTTTCGTTTTTCCTCTTTTTTTTCTTTTTCTTCTTCTTCTTCTTTCCTTCCTCCTTTTTCCTCTTCTTTTCGTTTTTTCTCCTTTTTTTTATTTTGTCTGTTCTTTTTCTTCCTCTTTTATTCATGTTTCATTTTTATTTTTACTTTTATTTCCCTTCTTTTTCATATTTTTCTTCTCTTCCTTCTACTTCTTCTCTTTCCTCTCCTTCCCTCTCCATCATCTCCTTCTATTCTTCCTCTCCTTCTTCTTGTTCTTACTCTTCATAATAATGTATATTCCTTCATCCTCCTCCTCTTCCTCCTCCTTCATGGTTGGACTCTGTTTGCATGTACACATCGAGAAGACTCAAGCCTTGTTTGCATGACGTCCACCATCTTCCCAAAATCTGACTCCAAATGGAAGCTGTTTCAGCACAAGCAGCCTGAGAACCCCCCCTCCCCCCTCCTCTTCCCCCCAACCCCATCCCCTCCCCTACTCCTTCCTTCTCTTTTCCCGGCTCCCCCTCCTCCCCGTTTGCCTTCTATAACCTCACTCATACACGTAAACACACACACACACACACACACACACACACACACACACACATACGCACACACACACACACACGCACACACACACACACACACACACACACATACAAACACATACATACACACGTATACACACACACAGAAGAGAGAGAGAGAGAGAGAGAGAGAGAGAGAGAGAGAGAGAGAGAGAGAGAGAGAGAGAGAGAGAGAGAGATAGAGAGAGAGAGAGAGAGAGAGAGAGAGAGAGAGAGAGAGAGAGAGAGAGAGAGAGAGAGAGAGAGAGAGCGAGAGAGAGAGAGAGAGAGAGAGAGAGAGAGAGAGAGAGAGAGAGAGAGAGAGAGAGAGAGAGAGAGAGAGAGAGAGAGAGAGAGAGAGAGAGAGAGAGAGAGAGAGAGAGAGAGAGAGAGAGAGAGAGAGAGAGAGAGAGAGAGAGAGAGAGAGAGAGAGAGAGAGAGAGAGAGAGAGAGAGAGAGAGAGAGAGAGAGGTGGGGGGGTGGGCAGGCACCTCAGCAGCTGGGTCCACTGCTGAGGTGCTCACTGGAGCGTCAGAAGTCATAAGTCAGCGAGAAGACAAAAGTGGAGACGGTTCGAGACTGCCTGTCGGGTCTGCGATTTCGTAGAAAGCGCAGACTATTACATTAAATTCCCATACTTCAAAAAGTCCTTGATAAGGGCTATCTATCTATCTATACAGATAGAAAGTTAAGTAGGTAGATCGTCAAAGACAGATATTCAGATTGATAGATGTATGAATAGTATATCTTATATTTGTTTATACAGCCTTTGTATATGTTTATGCACATTCATGTATAACCATCAAGAAACACATAGCAACTGATATTGTATTGTAAAATTTTCCTTAGGTTTTATATGTCATGATATCTTGAGCCTGGCAGTCAACCCTCCCCCCCCCCCCCGTTTTCCCGTTTTTTTTTTTTTTTTTTTTTTTTTAAGGATTTTTTCTTTTTACTCCATTGCAACATACAAGTTTCACTCCCCATAACCCATTTATTTTCATTTCAGCTGTTTATGTTTATTTGATTCTATACATTTATTTCTCTATGTATACGTTTTATTGACTGTATATTTATTTAGTCATTTATTTATTTTACGTATTCATATATTCATAATTCTGTTTACATATTTCATTATTCATCTGTTTATATATTCATCATTTATCTTTGTTTCATTACTATTTTATTATTCAATTTATTTTATTTATCATTTACTATTATCTATAATCTAATATTTAGTTTCTTAATCTATCCACCTATTTATTTACTTATATTTATCTTTTTAACCTTCATCTCATTATCTACTTATTAATCCATTTATTCATTTACTTATTCCATCTAATTAATCTATTTTTTATTTTACTCAGATGAGGCTGTTTTGGTTTTCAAATCTTGATTACCTCATTGCTCGAGATGAATATGATTAGGAACGTTTGATGTTGATTATGTCGAAATATGAAAACGTTTGACGTCCATTTTCGAATCAAGATAATTGAGGAAACTTAACTCTTTCGCCATGAAAGTGGCTGCACACGAGGCCTTTCTCGCTAGCATGCTACTTGCTTTTGCTACTTGCTTTTGCTACTTGCTTTTGCTACTTGCTTTTGCTATTTGCTTTTGCTACTTGCTTTTGCTATTTGCTTTTGCTACTTGCTTTTCCTATTTCGTTTGAGTAGAAACGACTTCGGTTACGATCTTATGTTTTTTTGAATGTCTAAATTTGTTAAATTACTCGTGTCATATAGTTAGAAGTTGAATGAAGAATAAAGAGAAGTTAAACCTAGAACACGAATGTTTGACGCATTGTTATGATGTTCTTAGGAAGTCTAGAATATTGTAACCGAAGTCGTTGTCACTCAAACGAAGTAGCAAAAGTAAATAACATGTTAGCCCAGTGTACGATCACCTTAAGTGAACACTGACAAAATTCTAATCTAACCGGAAGTTTTCGTTCATTTTCAGAAGACTCTGCATGATCAAAGGACAAGTTTGAGCGAAAAACTTATCTTAGGTTGAAACTCAATTATAGCGTTAACTGAATGATTCATTATTACATTCAGTGGACGAAACATTCTGGTTTTGGGTCGAAACGAAATAAAATATTATTCGAGATATTCTCGTTCGAATCGAAACAAAAAAAGACAAATGCTTCGTTTGGTTCTGGCTGGAGATGTCAGCCAGCCGTCACTTCTGTGTTTGCGTTTGTCACGAGAAAAATACGTTTGGCCTATTTACTAACGCTTGTTTACGAACGAAAATAAATGAAATGATGAAGTCAAATAGGAAAACATTTCAGGAACAGAAGTGCCTTCATTCACAATAATATGTATGTGTATGTATATATATATACAGTATATATATATATATATATATATATATATATATATATACATATATATATATATATATATATATATATATACGTTTATATATATATATATTCTGTGTGTGTCTGTTTGTGTGCATATGTGCTAGCTATTATGTGCGAACGAGCGAATGCGTAATAATGTATATTCCTTTTAAATGCATTCTTATTTTCTAATTGCATATATATGTATATACATCTCTCTACATAAGCATTGCCATTCATGCATTTTTTATTTGGGATTAGCTTCTAACCCAGGGCAGTAGACAAGATCCAGGGATGACCCGTCATCCAGGAGGTGCCAAGGTAAGAGGGAGGGGAGAGGGTAGAGGGGAGTAGAGTATGTGGGGGATGGAATGGATGGGAGTGGTTTCTATGCCATTGTTTTTTGGCTACCTCCCTTGTAAGGGGGAAAAGCCTTTGGTATATGGATGTGTGTTATTTTTGCATATATTAATTTTAATACAGGAAGTGTTGGTATAAACAAGTGTTTTTCATCATAATTACAAAATAAATATGTTATATTTGTATTCAGTAAGGAAGAATTTTGCAAAAAAAAAGTATATATAATCCTTTAATTTACATCCAGTTAGGAGAAAATAAACATCAATACTAAGTGTACACCAGTGCTTCAAAATTTCTGAGTCACCCCGTTGTTGTTGTTGTTGTATTTCCTTTTGTAGATATAACATTTATAATAGATAATCTGATTTTTTCTTGTATTTCATTTCTTTTACAAAAACTTTGTTAAATCCCTAACATAAAAAATCGTAAAATGGTTAAAAAAAAAATTGAGAATCACTGTACCAGTAAGTCCTGTGTCCAGTTCTACAATACAGTCATGGTTACTAAACTATCTTTCGCAGTTGAGTATTCCACATATAAGTGCATAAATTACAGGGTGTCTCAAAATCGACCATATATATATATTTTTTATTTTCCATGTACCCCTTAAAGAATGACTGTCTAAAAAAGAATAAACAAAATAAAAGAGAGACAAAATAAAACAAATTAAAACAAAATAAAATAAAACGAATAGAATGAATTAAGAAATAGGAAAACGAATAGACAAGAATAGTATGTAGATAAATCATTCCCATGGTTGTATGATGACAAACTCCATGACATAGCAGGTTTAGTGAATAAAGTTCTCTTCCTCTAAGAGGCGATAAAATTTCCTATGCTTCGTGACTTATGGGACACCCTGTACCCTCAACAGCAGTATTTGTATTTATACAGTGAATACCATTGGTAGGTCAAGACTTTTGAATAGTAACTGTGATGATGATATGGTTTAACGTCGCACACTCCCCACTATCTGGACTCCAGAACGGTGTCCTTTACTGAGGACTTCGTAGCCTAAAATTTAATAAACCATGCCCTTGGTTCAACTCGCAGGTGGAAAGGGTTCGAACCACCACCCCTCGACCTTCGGCGTAAGTAACGACACCCTAACCCGCTCAGCCAGCGATATTGCAATAGTAACTGTACCTTTATCCATTACATGATGTGCTCGATAAAGTTAAGGTAATCGGAACGTTGAATACTCAGTAAAGACTTCATGATCCCATAGGGTTTCCTTGCTCACTGGTTGCCAGGTACCTCTCTCCTCTCTTTCGGTAAATGTAGCTCTTCGTTGAACTACGGTCGCGTCCACACGCGCGTTCTCCTCACTAAATTTCGCGAGAACTTTTATCCGCGATCTAATCGAGCTTCTCATTAGCGACTTTTGGCTCCGGTAATTATTATGACTTCCGTGATCGCGACCTGAAGCCACAGAGTCGGTTCCGGGACCTGGAAGTAATCGAGGTTCCGGAACCGATTCGAACATCCGCGGGTTCTGTAATCAACGAAGTCGAGCGAGCGAGCTGTCGCCCAGACACGTGGATTGGATTGACCCTTAATTCTTAACTTTTCGCCGAACGTAATCACGCCAAGTTAAAGTCTGTGTCCCTTTACAGCCGCCCCACCTTCCTATGCCGCGATACCTCCTGTTATCATCCTCCGCTTCCGTCATTCATCGTTCTCTTGGATCACGTGTTGGACTCGTGGATGACTGCTATGACCCTCCAGGATGAGAGCTCAGAGGTCATATAAGGAACGATCTATAGGCAGTACTGTGACAATAGACATACACACACACACACACACACACACACACACACACACACACACAAACACTTACACACACACACACACACACACACACACGGCTCGACGGCGTAGTGGTAGCGTTCACAACCGCAACTCCAGCGGTCCGAGTTCGATTCTATCGCCCAGGGCTGAAATAATTACAGTATCACTGCGCTGCGAGCCGACACTCCAACTCCCGTAGGCAGGGAGTTTTGTGTGTGTGTGTGTGTGTGTGTGTGTGTGTGTGTGTGTGTGTGTGTGTGTGTGTGTGTGTGTGTGTGTGTGTGTGTGTGTGTGTGTGTGCAAGGTCACATTTTTACCCATAGATCGGGCATATATGTGCTCCGAGTTCATATCCGGGAGGGTAGTAGCTGTTGATCACAAATTCAACACGTGATACAAGACCATGGTGAATCTCTCTCTCTCTCTCACACACACACACACACACACACACACACACACACACACACACACACACACACACAGATCCTTGCCCACCAGAGCTGGGGTGCCGGGTTGCAGTGCCGTAATATTTTTCAGCCCTGGGCAGGGGCCAAACTCAAGCCACCGAGTTAATGGGTTATCACACTGGGCTATTTTTCCTTCCGCATCCTACCTCCAACCTCCATTTGAATAACTAGAATATGATTTTGCTTACAGAAATCTAGACTTCTCTAAGGACATTTCAACAGTATTTCTAACTTTGGCATAGGCTTACAATCTCTTAGTTCTTCATTAAGATTTGCTATATATGACGGAGAGATAACTTGATATCTGAAGATTTTAAAAATAAATTATTGTAGCCCAAGTCGCCTTTACTCAAAAGAATTCTCGACTGTCCTTCTTCTTCTTCTTCTTCTTCTTCTTCTTCTTCTTCTTCTTCTTCTTCTTTTTCTTCTTCATTTTCTTCTTCTTCTTCCTCTACTCTTCTTTTTCTTCTTATTCTTCTTATTCTTCTTCTTCTTTTTCTTCTTTTTCTTCTTTTTCTTCTTTTTCTTCTTTTTTCTTTTTCTTCTTCTTCTTATTCTTCTTTTTTCTTTTTCTTTTTTCTTAATCTAGTTTAGAACTCATGTTAAGCACTTTTTTTAATCTCTCTTCACAGAAACATTAAAAATGACTTTCTTCAAAGAAGCGTCATAAGGATTTAATCGCTTCATAGAAGTGTCAGCAGATTCTGTACTCTTCAAAGAAACGTGATATGCAAAGTAACATCATCAAAACTTATCTGGAAAAATATATATACAGAAAATAAAAAACTTATATGCCTTCCAGAAAAAAAAATCAAAACTTATCTGCCTTCTGAAAAAGATTATAAAAAAGGTGATGCTGGTGAAGAAGAATAACAAGTGGATAAACATGGAGGAGGAGAACAATATTTGCGCAAAAAAAAAAAAAAACATAAGAATGGAGACTGCAAGAGACCATAAAGCCTACACTAGGCAGTTCCATGTCCCTTACCACCTGTCATCCCTATCCATAAAGTTACATAATCTCTTAAAACAACCAACAGTTTCAGCGCTCACTACATGGTTACTAAAGTCTATTCCATTCGTTAAGTACCCTATTGGTAAACCAGTTCTTTCCTATTTCGTTCTTGGACCTATATTTGCTCAATTTAGATAAGAGCCCAGCCCTTCTGTCTTAGTATGACAGAAGGCAAGAGGACTGAGAGGATATGCAAAGGAGCACAGAGAGATTGAAGAAAAGAAGAGAAAGAAAGAAGTGAGGTTGATCATGAAGAAAGTCTAAGGCAAAGTCTGATCATATAAACTTAAGTTTAAGAAAATTATCCTGGATTCATGACATGTATTTATACATGTGTTTGCATGTGTGTATGTGTAAATATATACTGTATATATATGCATACACACATACTAATATATATAGAGTATACATATACTTATTTCACTGGTTCCAAATAATACCACCTTTCTTTCTCTTTCACTCTCATACGAATCTTTTTCTTTCTCCTCCTTCTCCCCAGTCCTCCTTCCCGTACACCTCCTCCTCCTCCTCCTCTTCAGCACGTTTCAGCAATTTCAGGCCTGTAACAGGACGCTTTGGCGAATTCAGCGCCACTTAGGCCCTTCAGAGCACGTTCGCCTGCTTGGACTTACTTTAACACACCAATATGTCGCTCTCGTCTCATTGTGTCCGTTTCATTCGCTTTGGATTTCTCTCTTCGGCCGTCCCGTAAAACGGAGATTTGGGTGCCCAACTTCTGTGCCGCTGAATTTTCATGGGCTTTACTAGCATCCCTACGGACCAGAGTCCCGCGGAATTCGTTTCGTGATTGGAGAGTTATCTCAAAAATGAATTGCTGATTATATATCTTTAGCACCGAGTGTCCTTCCGTTCTGGTATTTTACGCCAGGAGGCGCTGAGTAGCTGCGGCCGAAGCTGTCACCTTTGCCCTATTAAAGACTTGGACAATTGAAGCAGGTAGCTACAGTCACTGGTGAGAATCGGAAAGGAGTGCGGGATTCGAGCCCACCACCTAAATATGTTCTGGTATGTCTGGAGATATGTTTTAGCATATCTGGATGAAGTCGAGGTATGTCTGGATGAAAGGACGAATCCCACACACACTTGACCTTACTGATTTCCCCAAAGCTCGTTTCACACTTATCGACTTTTCGCCGTGCGCCGTCCACGACACGACGTCGTGCTCTCAAGTAACCATATGTATATATGGACGCTTTCACACGTGGTTGTGACGTGTGAAAGCATCCATAGACACACATGGTTATTTAAGAGCACGGCGTCGTGTCGTGGATGGCGCATGGCGAAAAGTCGAAGCGTGTGAAACGAGCCTAAGTTCACACATCCAGATCACTCCACACTGGGCCAATTCTCGTCAACGACTTCGGTTATAAAAATCTTTCGTTTTTCGAAATATCCTAATGTCAAATGACCTTAGTGTCATATACTGAGAAGGTGAACGACGAAGAGAACTTAAGCCTATGTGAATGTTGGACGTATTGTTGAAATGTTCTTGGGGGAAATCTACAATACTATGAACGAAGTCTTCTTCTAGTTATCCAAACTTGATGGGTTCTTTGATTCAAGATTCGTCTCGCGTCCCTTTCTGTCCTCTTGAACACACTTTGGTATAGTGTCAAATTCCGTGGTTCACAAGTTTTACACACCAAAAAAATATCTTTAAACTCGATATGAACAACACAGAAAACCCACTGTCAGAGTAAAAAAAATATGAGAAAGCTAACTTCTATATTCTGGCTACCAACTGCAGTCCTCTTCAGGAAAGTACTTGGGTTTTCTATGTGATTTACAAATGTGCTATTACATTTCTCTCCAGTGAACGATGTAAACAAGTTTAAAAAGGGATTCTATGATCATTTGCGTATTTTTAATTCAATCCTAGTAAATTATCTTTAAGATTTTATGTCTAAAGCTATAAAATTGTAGCAAGGATGCTATTTGTTTACTCGCTACATTTACTTAAAAAAAAAAAAAAAGTATCTTTACGAAATTACAGTAAAAGATGTTTCCACGGAATTACACTAAAAAAACATTACGATATCTTAGGATATACGAAAAATAGAATTTCAAAAAACCCTTTCTCGTGGCAAAAGCAAAGTGTGATATTGTCAATACAGAGGTAAAAATTATTTCGCCCATTTTTGTTAATTTTTAGCCTTTCTGAAGGCAAAAAAAAAAAAAAAAAAAAAAAAGACAAATGTTTCGTTTGTACCTCATTTTATAGGTGTTGAATAAAAGCCGAGAGCCGAGTACCCTGCGAAGCAGGGACTGGAGAAGCCGGTAGTTCGTTACAGTCAAAATACATTTTTAAGAAATTTTGCTTAGCAATAGCAATATAGCCATCATCCTACTCGCTATACAGACTCAAAAAAGTATCTTTACAAAATTACACTAAAAATTTCTTTAAGAAATTATGTTAAAGATTAGAACAGCTCATAAAGTATAGGTTTACCAAGTTGATGACACTTTCCGGGAACTTGATGTTGACAGTGGGTTCAGTAATTGAGAACTTGGACCATAATAGATATTTGTTAAACTGACAGAGAGGAGCAGACAGTGGCAAGTGTTCTCGTGATACCAACCGAAGTAGTACAGGTGGTAGTTAGTAGTTAGTTGTCAGTAGCTAATAGTTAGAAGTCGGTAGTTAGTAGTTAGCAGTAGAATTAGTAGTAGTAGTAGTAGTAGTAGTTAGTATTTAGTAGTTAAATTAGTAGTAGTAGTAGTAGTAGTAGTAGTAGTAGTAGAAGTCGTAGTAGTAATAGAAGTCGTAGTAGTAATAGAAGTAGTTAATACTAGTGATTAATAGTAGTTAGTAATAATAGTAGTATTAAGTAGTTGATATTAAGCAATTAGTAGATCAAAGTTAGTTGTTGTTGGGGGTTGTGTTTGTGGTAGTGGTGGTTGTAGTGGTGGTTGTTGTGGTGGTTGCGGTTGTAGTGGTGGCGATGGTGGTGGTAGTAATGGTGGTGAGCGGTGTGGTGGTGATGGCGGTGGTGATAGTTTTTGATAACTGTAGTCATACTAGCTTTAGTAATAAACATCTCAGCGCAAATAACATTATTATCATGCTGAAAGATAAATGCGAGGTTGATAGAATCCAGGACAACCGTGAAATCTTGTTTTGATGTTCTAAATGTCTAAATTGTGTGCACATGCTCGTTGGGATTCTAGACACAGACCTCCACCAAAACGTTCATGAACTTTAATCGAATTAAACGTGGTCCATGATACTGAAGTGTCTCAAAGGATCCTGAGGATAATAAAGATTCAGCGAACATTCTCGCCTGCGAGAAACACGTCCTTGGTGCTGACGCATTTCGAGCAAGGGAAGATTCTCTTCCTGATAGTCCAAAAGGTGTCCTTTGGCAAATTTTGGGTTTAGTCCAAGAAGCGTTCTTTGGCAAAATTTGAGTTTAGTTCAAAAATTGTCCTTTGGCAAATTTTTAGTCAAGTCCAAGAAATTTCCTTTAACAATTTTCGAGTTTAGACGTATCCTCTAGCAAAATTTGAATTTAGTAAAAAGAAAAAAAAAAACCTTTGGATTTTTTTTTAGTTTAGTTCAAGAAGTATTCTTTGGCAAAATTTGAATCTAGTCCTAGTAGTGTCTACGATTCCCAGCAGTGACTTACCTGCCCCAACAGTCAAAGCACATAGGGCCGCAGCTACTCAGCGCCTCCTGGCGTAGGGCTCTTACCCTCATAGATTCTTGAATCCCTAAAGCAGTGTTTCTCAACCGGGGTCCGGATGAGGGGGAATTCAACATGTTCCAATCAATCAAGCCATTGCACACTTTATTATCGTTCATTTTTACATTTCGTAAATATACACGGATCTATTTATTTTACTTTTTTTGTCATGTTTGTACAATGGAAACAATCAGACAATAAATAACAGATTCCTGTGAAAATATTTTCTTTTAACAATTCTTACAAATGTAAAATAACTATATGTATCTAAGCTTGTAAGGTTGAGAAACAGATCTAGAGGACTCTAGGGAGCTCCCCACTTGCTGTGGTTTGTAAGGTTGAAAAACACAGCTCTAGAGGACTTTAGTGGGCCCCCACTAGGGGGAGGGGGGTTGTAAGGTTGAGAAACAGCTCTAGAGGACTCTAGGGGCTGCCAACAGACCTCAATCTCCCGGTTGGTAATGCCAACGCAGTTACTCAGCGCAACGCAGTGTCAACACCAGGTCCCAATGACAACAAAAGGAAACGAGGAAGCGTGTGAGTTGTCTCAGAGTGTTTGTTGGAAAACTTCTCCTAAGAGCTTCGTCTCAGTGCCCCGATGGGAAAGTTTCTCCAGGATGTTACCGTGAATGATTTATGAGACCCAGGTCAGAGGCAGAGGACGAGGATGGGTCTTTAGAAGGTCAAGAAAGGTCAGGGAGGTCAAGAAAGGTCAGGGAAGGTCAAGAAAGGTCAGACGAGGTCGACTTATGTCGAAAGAGGTCAAGTAATGTCAGGGGAGGTAAAGAAAGGTCAGAGAAAATCTTTAAAAATCAAGTAAGGTCAAGAAAGGTCATGGAAAGTCAGAAGAAATCTGGAAAACTTAATTAAGGTCAAAGAAGTTCAGAGGAGTTAAAGAAAGATCATGGGAGGTCAGGAAAAATCAGAAAAAATCTGAAAAAAATGAAGTAAAGCCAGGCAAGATCATAAAAGGTCACAAATGTCACATATTTTAGGATGAAATACAAGAAAAGTCAGGGAGGTAAAATTTATGGGCGACTAGAAAGTCCGAGGTCATGGAAGACTTAAAGGTAGAGAAAATATAAAAAATAAGGTCAGAGAAGGTAAAAAAAGTATGATTAAATGGCATCCAGAGAACGTCTAAGGAGATTCAGAGAAGCCAGAAAAATTCAAAGTCGCAAGAAATCAAGAAAGGTAACAAAATATTAGGTAAGGTCAAGAAAATCGAAAGGGCTAAGGAAAGGTCAGGAAAGATATGTGAAGGTCAGATGAGGTTAAGAAAAGGGCGAAAGGTCAGCTATGATAACAGAGTGTCAAGTGAATATAAAAAAGGTCGAGTAAATTTAGAGAAGGTCAAGGAATATGGAAGGTCAAAGGATAGTTGGTATGCATACAGAAGGTCACGGAAGCTCAGTAAAGGTCAGAGGACGTCTGTCAAGGTTATGGGAGTCATGTATGGTCATGAGAGATGAGGAGGAGCGAGGAGGAGAAGGAAAAAAAAGGGAGGAGGAGGGAAAAGGAGAAGGGAAGAGGAGGAGGAGGAGGAGGGAGGAGGAGGAGAAGCGAGGAGAAAGAGGGACGAAAAGGGAGGAAGAGGAGGATGAGGAGGAAGGAGAATGGAGGAGGAGGAAGAAAGAGGTGAAAGAAGGAGGAGAAGGGAGGAGAAGGGAGGAGGAGGGAGGAGGTGAAGGGACGAGGAGAAGGAAGGAGATTGAAGGAGAAGGGAAGAAGAGAAAGGAAGAGGAGAAGGAAGAGGGAGGAGAAGGCAGAAGGGAAGAGGAGAAGGGAGAAGGAGGGAGAAGGAGAAGAAGGCAGAAGGGAAGAGGAGAAGAGAAGAGAAGAGAAGAAGGAGGAGGAGGAGGGACGGGGTGGAGAAGGCAGAAGGAGAAGAGAAAAGGACAATGGAGGGAGGAGGAAGAGGGAGGAGGAGGAAGGAGGAGGAGGAGGAGCGAGGAGGAGTAGGGAAGAGGAGGAAGGAAGAGGAGGAGGAAGGAGGAGGAGGAGGAGGAAGCAGGAGGAGGAAGGAGGAGGAGGAAGGAGGAGGAGGAGGAGGAAGCAGGAGGAGGAAGGAGGAGGAGGAGTGAGAAGTAGACACTGTGGCGAAGGTACTGGGTGTCGAATTTACAACAGTTTAGGAATTAGGGTCCAGGGAATGGGAATGGGAATACGACTGGAAAAGGGAATGTAAACGGGAATGGAAACAGGCATAAGAATGGGAATGGGGATGATAATGGGAATATGAATGGGAGTATGAATAGGGATAGAATGGGAATGGGAACATAAATGGGAATGGGAATGGGAACATAAATGGGAATGGGAATAATACTTGGAATAAAAATAGGAATGGTAATGGTGATAAGAATGATAAAAGGAATTGGAATGGGAATAGAACTAGTTGGAGAGTCGGGTTGTAAATGGAATATGGACTCCCCTGAAATTGGACCCGGGGTCCATTTTCTATTGAGGAAAACGGGCCCCTCATATAGAAAAATATGCAACTCATTGTCAGTAGGTTTTGTTAGGTTAAATTAGGTTAGGTATTTTAATAAACAATACTTTCTAACAACTGTTGATGAACAGTCACTGCTGGGAATCGTAAACAAGTGCGGGATTCGAACCCACAACAAGGACTAAACTCAAAATTTGTCAAAGGACACTTCTTGGACTCAAAACAAAATTTTGCCAAAGGATATATCTTGGTACTAAACTCAAAATTTTGCCAAATGTCACTTCCTGGTCCTCAATTCAAAATTTGTAAAAAAAAAAAAAAAAAAAAAAAATATATATATATATATATATATATATATATATATATACATATATATATATATATATATATATAATATATATATATATATATATTGAGTGGATGGGTCCATTTCCCATAGGGGATCGATTATATATTTCCATTTTCTGCTGCGGAAAATGGACCCCGGGGTCCATTATATATGGGGGTCCATTTTCTATTTCAAAGCGTCACGGCTGGGAATCGGAGCGGGGCGAGTGCAGGATTCGAACCCACAACAAAGCGAATGCATGACCAGCACGCTTTCGATGACGCAACCAGAAAACATTCAATCGCAAAGTCATTCTAGAGTCATGCTTTATGTCTTACAAGGGCTTTAATAAGGGTGATGCAGACAAGGTCATCATATTCAGACAACAGGACAGGACTCGTAGTAACGGGTTTGAATTGGTCTTATTTAGGTTTAAGAGTGAAGTGGGCAAAAACTGGTTTACCAACAGAGTGGCTAACGATTGAAATAGACTTAGAATTGATTAATCTAAGATCAGATGACTTTATGGATAGGGATGATAGGTGGTAATAGACATGGAACTGCCTAGTGTAGGCCTTAGGGTCTCTTGGATTCTCCTCCATTCTTCTGTTCCTACGTTCTTTTTCTGACCGACAGGATAATGTTTTATGATGTCATAGATGTCTACCGGATTCCCAGGGATTTGTGAACCTCTTCTTCGACCTTTTTCTTTGTAAAATAATTCATATTATTAAAAAAAAAAATTGTAATATTTGATATATATATATATATATATATATATATATATATATACATACACATACATATATATATATATATATATATATATATATATATATTTGTGTATTTTTCAAACATGTATATATATATATATATATATATATATATATATATATATATATATATATACATACACATACATATATATATATATATATATATATACACGCACACGCACACACACACACACACAAATACACATACACACACACACACACACACGTACACACACATATGAACACACATACACGTACACACACACACACACACACATGCCTCAATCCCCTTTATAACTGGGAGACTGCCGAATCAAAAGACATCTTTCCTTGACCTTTGTAAAAGTGAGGAATCCCTAGTCCCGACACAACGTACCATTTTTCCGCCCTTTACTACACGCAGGGATCACAATGTCGGTATCCTTGTCCCCCACCATGATAGGATGCTACACAAACACGTGAACAAATAGCCAAAGTCGCATTGGAGAACGACAACAAGAGGAGGAGACTTCGGCATTGGTTGTCATAGCAACGGCCTGCTCCTCCTCCTCCTCCCCACCCTTCCTCACTACTTGTCAGCTAGCTTCCCTTGTCCTCTTCAATATTGTGAGTCTTTAAAGATTTTATTATGACGAAGGAAGAGATCAACCTGGCCCCCCTGGGTGGACCTTGGGTCTTAGTCCAAGTCTCCTTCTGATTAATATAATCGTATGCCGTCGGTTACAAGTTCATCTAGACAAGGAGGCTCTGTAGTGGGGAAGGAAAGTAGCAGGTAATATGTTGGTATCTTATCAAAGAAGTGGGAAGTGAGAAACCTTTAGTAAGGCTAGCCCTGTCAGCTGCGGTAATTTTTTTTTTTTTTTCTTTTTTTTTTTTGCCGATGTTGGCCCGCCTCTCCCCCTGGCCAGGAATGTCGGGAAATAACGCGTCATACCTATCAGTGGGTTCTGGGTATCGAACTCATGACCACCTGCTCGTGAGTTCGACACTGAATCCACTGGTGAAACAAGGCCTTTACGGGAGTTAAAAAAAATACTACTACTTCTACTGCTGCAGCTACTACTACTACTACTACTACTACTACTACTACTACTACTACTACTACTACTACTACTACTACTAATAATAATAATAATAATAATAATAATAATAATAATAATAATAATAATAATAATAATAATAATAATAATAATAATAATGATAATAATAATGATAATAATCATAATAAATAGTAATAACAATAATAACAACAATAATAACAATAATAACAATAATAATAATAATAATAATAATTGCATTTGACATTTCCGTACTCAAGGAGGATAGTAACGATTTGCCATATGGTGATGTTTTCAAATCATGGGCGGGGCTCGATCAAGGGAATGCAGTGTGACAACCTTCGACACTACACCAAGCCTTGCGCGCGCGTGTGTGTGTGCGTGTTCATGTGAATGTATGTCTACATGTAAAATGTTTCAAAATATTTGGTGCATTTGTTCAATTGAACAATTTGTGAACAACATTGTTTTGCTTAATTATGAACAGTTCACTGATGAAGCAATGTACACATGAACTTTGTACTCAAAGTGTACATGTTGATTTTACATGATAACTCTAAAGTTACTATACAGAGCTATAATCCAATTTATCTACATTCTCTCTCTCTCTCTCTCTCTCTCACACACACACACACACACACACACACACACACACACACACACACACACACACACACACACACACACACACACCAACAACAACAAGAATGGCATCAGGAACAATCTATCCCGTGGTAAGGAAGGTCAAAATTTAATTGTTTATGAAAAAAGGAACACCTTTCGGAGAATTATGAATATACTAATTGAATTTATGGTTGATGAAGCTTTTTGTATACCGCAGTCTTGTATAGTAATTTCCTGCGCGATATGGGCTTTATTGAATTGTATCGTATTGTATCGTGTCGCATTGTATTGTATCTTGATGCACGTTTCCGCACTGTAGTGTATTGTTTCATATTGTCTCGTACTGTTTCGTACTGCATAGTACTGTATTGTATTGTATTGAGTCGTGCTGCATTGTACTGTATTATAGGGTATGATATGATACTGTATCGTATTGTACTGTAGTGTAGTGTAGTATACTGTATTGTAATGTAGTGTAGCGTACTGTATTGTAATGTATTGCACTGTAGTTTATTGTAGTGTATTATACTGTATTCTTATGTGGTGAAATATAGTGTAATGTAATGTGCAGAGTACTATAATGTCATGTATTGTGTTACAGTATAGTGAATTATACTATATTGTATCGTAATGCAATGTATTTTATTTTAATCTATTTTATTTTATATACTGTATTGTACTGTATTTCATTGTACTGTACTACTGTATACTGTGTCTAATAAATGATGTCTCATTATTAATTATTATCATTATTATTATTATTATTATTATTATTATTATTATCATTATTATTATTTCATTTTTATTTATTTACTTTTTTTTTTTTTAAGTTTTCATCTAAAAGAGCCTAAAGAGGGAGATGGTGTTGTATTGAATATCACTGTTGAGTCTAAACCAGCCCATCCACTCTTTGTTTTTCTTCCTTTCAGGAAACTGCTGGAAATGCCCTCCGCTTTTTTTCTCTCTCTCTGTTTTTCTCTCTTTTTCTCTCTCCCGCCCTCCCTCTCTCTCTTTTTTTCTCTCTGTACTTTGACCGAAATGAAATTATTCAGTCATTCAGGGCCCCGCCCACCGTGGTGACGTAAAGTCAAAAGCCGCTCTGATTGGTTGCCAAAGTTATGATAACCAATCCCGACGGCTTTTGGCGCTTCAACGTCAAGGGGTGGCAAGAGTTTTGACAGACTAATTTGATTCCAGTATACCTAGGCTCCATGTGTGTGTGTGTTTGTGTGTGAGTATGTGCGTATGTGTGTGTGTGTGTGTGCAGTTGTGTATGCACATGTGCATGCCCAAATGTATGTGCACGTGTATGTATATGTGTACGTATAAAAGCATATATCTATGTATGCTGTATATGAGTATATATGTACATATATATATATATATATAATATATATATATATATATATATATATATATGTATATACGCATGCCTGTTCGTATATATGTATATGTACGCAGACACACCCATCGTAAAAACCTCCTCCATAACCGTATGAAGAGGAAGAAGAAAAGGCATCCTTTTGGAATACCCTGCTGCTGTCATCATCATCCCCGTTTTTCTCTTCTCCAACCAGAAAAGGGGCATTCCACTTTTCCATCTTCTTCTTCCTCTTCTCCTTCTCTCCCTTTTCCTATCCCTCATCCTTATGTCCTTCTGTTAGCTTCCTTCTCTTTTTCTCTTTATGTATATATATATATATATATATATATATATATATATATATATATATATATATATGTGTGTGTATATATTTATATATATATACATATATACATTGAATGAATGGTTTAAACAGGTGAGAGGGTGGGTGGGGGAAGAATAAGCGAAGAAGGGCTGGAACTCCTCTATTGCTTATACGTTTCGACCGACTCGGTCTTCGTCAGTAAGCTTACTGAAGGCCGAGTCGGTCGAAACGTATAAGCAATAAAGGAGTTCCAGCCTATTTTCGCTTATTCTTCCTCCACCCACACTCTTATATATATATATATATATATATATATATATATATATATATATATATATATATATATATATATATTATATATATATTATATATATCATATATATAATATATATACTGTATACATATATATATATATATATGTATATATATACATACGTATTTATATATATATATATATATATATATATATATATTTACATATATATACATAC
>NC_134808.1:26440908-26463408 GCF_046742065.1 Oratosquilla oratoria | reverse complement strand
ATGTGTTATGTCTGTTTGTGGTGCGTCCGTGAGAGTTTCCGAGTATTCGTGTACTTGCATATCTTCTGAACTAACTAAACTGTTTCTTTTTCTGACACGAGCACATATCCTCCGACACCTTGAGGTCGGTCCAAGATGTACAGTCGCACGTCAAAGTCCTGACCAGGCATTCTTTTTGTTTTAGATTTTGTTTTTCTAATACTTTTAAAGTTCTTGTGTGTGGTTTTTGTCACGTTTTGTATTTCTGATGCTTTGGTTTGTCTTCGAGTTAATCGGTAGGCTTGGTATGATTCTTAGTGTCTTTTGATCTTATCCCAGGATGCATTATTATTTTATTTATTAATTAATTGATTAATTTGATGGTCGATTGGTTGATTAGGTAGTTAGTCGGTTAGTTCTTTATTTATTTATTCATTTATTTATCTACAAGTGCCGGCTTCACCGCCACGCCCAAGGCGTGGGCGCTTGGCATACGGCGCTGCTCGTTTCGCTCGCGGGCCCTTTGCGCCCTGGCCTACGGCCTATTAAACATGAGAAACAATAAAACAACCAAAAACAATGTGCTCTTTATCATATGGCAACAATACAATGCTTTAACTTTTTAGAACTTGTGCCTGTGTCAGGACTTTCATCATCGTCATGGCCATCTCGCCGGCTCTTTAGGGTGAATATCGTCTCTTTTAGCACATTTAGAGTTTCGTTCACTTCTTTGTTCTTCTTTAGCCTTTCATTCACTTCTTGATTCTTCTTTTGCGTTTCATTCACTCCTTTGTTCTTCTTTAGCCTTTCGTTCACTTTTTCTTGGGTCATCTTTAGCCTATCATTC
This sequence comes from Oratosquilla oratoria, assembly GCF_046742065.1. NCBI lineage: Eukaryota > Metazoa > Arthropoda > Malacostraca > Stomatopoda > Squillidae > Oratosquilla > Oratosquilla oratoria. The sequence goes on along the minus strand of NC_134808.1, from coordinate 26,462,582 downwards.
ACTTTTTGGTTCTTCTTTAGCCTTTCGTTCACTTCTTTGTTCTTTTTTAGCCTTTCGTTCACTTTTTCTTGGTTCTTCTTTAGCCTTTCATTCACTTCTTGGTTCTTCTTTACCCTTTCTTTCACTTTTTTTTTGGTTCTTCTTTAGCCTTTCATTCACTTTTTGGTTCTTATTTAGCCTTTCGTTCACTTCTTGGTTATTCTTTAGCCTTTCGTTCACTTTTTCTTGGTTCTTCTTTAGCCTTTCGTTCACTTTTTCTTGGTTCTTCTTTAGCCTTTCGTTCACTTTTTCTTGGTTCTTCTTTAGCCTTTCGTTCACTTTTTCTTGGTTCTTCTTTAGCCTTTCGTTCACTTTTTCTTTGTTCTTTAGCCTTTCGTTCACTTCTTGGTTCTTCTTTAGCCTTTCGTTCACTTTTTGCTTGGTTCTTCTTTAGCCTTTCGTTCACTTTTTCTTGGTTCTTCTTTAGCCTTTCGTTCACTTTTTCTTGATGGGTTTAGAAGTCCTCCATGTCGTTCATGAAATCCGTCACCACATCTTTATCTTCGTTTTCAACACGAAGTACGTATTCTGGGGGAATCAGCTCCTCGGTCTGTTCTTCAGTTAGCTCGTCAATAGCGGAAACAATCCAAACGCGATTCTTCTCCAGATTTCATATCAAAATAACAATAATGAATTCGTAGTCCGCTACGCGTAGACGGGCAACCAAATTTCGCCGGTCCAGATTAGACCGTGAAAAAAGAGAAAACTTAATGAAAAGATTATTCATTAGTAGATTTATTTATTTATTTATTCATATATCTATTTGTTTGTTTATTTATTTGTTTATTCATTCATTCATTTTCTAGTTAGGGGCCAGTAACACAATGCTGCCTGCAGTCTGTGCACAATAACCCGTTATATAAGCCACGCCCCTCTGTAGTTTTCGCAATGAACTGATTGGCTGAGCAGGTTTATACTCAAATATGTATTTCTCCGCTATCTCCCTTTTAAAGGGGAAAAAGCCCTTGGTAAATAGAAATGATTAATCAGAATTCTTGAAATACATGAAATATATGAAATACATGAAATACATTAAATACTTGAAATACATGTAATATATGAAATATATAAGATACATAGAATAAGTTAGATATAAGAATAAATGAAATACTTGAAATACATGAAATACATGAAATACATGAATACATTAAATACATAAAATACATACGCAGAATTTCTAAAGGTAATACGATGTACGACTGTAAATAAAACTTAAATCCTTAAGATAAAGATTCGTTCTCTTATTTCCCGCATCTGATCAGTCTTGCTGGCTTTGACTTCGGACCAAGAAATGCGGTCTCTTTCGTCTTCAAAGCTTAAACACGTTTAGGCTTCTTACGAACAAGCTCACTTAGTCACTTAGACACAGATGCAGAGGAATCCTTCCAGGCAGAAGACAGACGTAATCTTTCTCAGTGACAAAGACCATTTCAACTCAGGTGGAGGAATGCACATTTTTCGACCAATCACGCGCGTCTATAAGGAGGAAGTGGGCGGGGATTAGTTTTCGACCAATCAAATGCGTCTATGTGGAGGAAGTAGGCGAGGCTCGAGTGTCAGCAAACGGACGAGTCACCCAATTCAGCATAAAGGACAGGACTTGATAAATGTTATACTGATTAACAAGGCACATTTTCTTCGTAAAAGTGTGGCATTTTTTACCCACAATATCGGCCTTCATGTACCGTTCCATGACCTGTCTATCCTCTGGGATATGGTACACACTCTATCTCACAGCTGTGACGATGATCGTACATGGTTTAACAATGATCGTCAAACGATTATCTAGAGCACTCATTTTTTGTTTTTTAATGATAGGTCTGTTTTGCTTCGAGATGCAAAGTACGAGGCTGATGATCATTTTAACCGAACCTACAACCAAGGCGCTTACCCAAATAGGATGCCAGGTAGTAGGATGCGCCCGTCACCCGCCACTGGCTTTTGGTAGGAGGCTAATAATTAATCGCACGGAGTGAAACGGACATTTAGCACCTAGATGTGTCCTAATAAACTAAATAAAATCGTTTGGCGTTAGCCATAAGAAAGTCAAAGGAGGACACTTGGGTCTGATGGGGTCATTCGACGATGGTAAAGTTGTATATATGACACCAAACTGTCTGGCCTTTTCCCATCATCCCTATAGAGTACCGGAGAGTATTCAGAGAGAGAAAGAGGAAGAGGAGAAAGAGGAGGGAGAAGGAGGAGGAGAAAGAAGAGAAGGAGGAGGAGGGAAGAGGAAACAGGGTCGAAATAAAATCATCCAACTTCAGCCAGAAACTAATATATGACACAAAACCGTCTGGAGTTTTTTCCTTCATTCCTAAAGAGTACTGTAGAGTCTTCGTCGCATTTGAGTCCAAAAGACCGACCTCAAAAAAGAGCGATAGAGGCTCTCCCTCTCTCTCTTTCTTTCTCTCTCTCTCTCTTTCTTTCTCTCTCTCGCTCTCTCTCTTTTTTTTTTTTTTTTTTTTTTTGAGAAGACACTTCCGGATTCCGTGAGTCTTGTCAGAACCTTTTTTCAAAATATCTTCCCCAGTGGAGAACCCACAACGGCTTTGTCTTAGGATCCTCTCTCAAGATGCTATGCCTCAGGATCCCTCACGTCTCTTGTTTGGGCTCTTATTTATGCCCCCTCTCCCCCCCCCTCCGTCATCCCCCCCCCCCTCCTTCCCCCCCTCCTTCCCCGGGGTGGCCCGTGTCAAGTGCCTTCGACTTCCTGGTCTCAGTCTCGCTCTCGCTCACTTGGTCTCTCTCTCGCTCTCTTCTTGGTCTCTCTTTCTCTCGTTCCCTATCTCGTTCTCTTTGTCTCTGTCTCTCTTTTTTCTATTTCTTTCTCTTAGTCTCTCTTATTCTCTTTCTCTTGCTCCCTTTGTCTCTCTTTCTCTCTATCTCGTTCTCTTGTTCTCTCTCTCACTCTCTTTTATCTCTTTCGTTCACTTGATGTCTCTCTTTTGTTCTCTGTCTTCCGTTCTTTGTCTGTGTCTGTCTGTATTTCTCTGTCTCCTGTCCTTTGTCTCTTTGTCTGTGTTTCTCTCTCTCTCTCTCTCTCTCTCTCTCTCTCTCTCTCTCTCTCTCTCTCTCTCTGTCTGTCTGTGTTTCTCTCTTTCCCCCGCCCTCTCTCTCTCTCTCTCTCTCTCTCTCTCTCTCTCTCTCTCTCTCTCTCTCTCTCTCTCTCTTATATCAACAGACAAATAGATTGGCAATCGGATAAAGACCAGGGAAGGCCCAAGTCCCAAAAGAAGGGTTTGGGCAAGAAAAGAATGATGGAAGGGGAAGGGCTCGGGGGAGGGTTGAGGGAGGGAAGAGGAGGAAAGAATGAAAGGGAGGGAAGGAGGGAGGGAAAAGGTGGAGGAAGCAGAATGGGGGGATCGGGAGGCTGTGACGGAGGGTAGGGAGAGGGAGGGGTGCTAATGGAGTGGTATGTGAAGGTGGACTGAAGTGGAATGGAGGAGAGGGAGAGGCCACCAAGTGGAGGTCTGGAATAGCGGAAGGAGGCATTGGGAGGAGGAGGAGGAGGAGGAGGAGGAGTGGAAGATGAGGAGGCGGAGAAGGAGGAGGGGAGGGGAGGAGGATGAGAGGGGAGGAGGAGGGGAGGGGAGGAGGCGGGGGAGGAGGGGGTGGTGGAGGAGGAGGCGGGGGAGGAGGGGGTGGTGGAGGAGGAGAAGGAGGGGGTGGTGGAGGAGGAGGAGGATGGGATTGTGGAATAGGTGGAAGGGGTGGGGGAGGAGGAAAAGGAAGAAATGGGGGTGGTGGAGGAGAAGAATAGGGTAGTGGAGGAGGAGGAGGGGATGGTGGAGGAGGGGTGACGGAGGGGTAGAAGGAGGGCGTAGTGGAGGAGAAGGAGGGAGTGGAGGAATATGAGGAACGAGTGGGGGAGGAGGAGGATCAGGAGGGATGGTGGAGGATCAGGAGGGGTGGTGGAGGAGGAGGAGGAATAGGAGGAGGGGATAGAGGAGGGGCTGGAGGAGGGGGAATGGAGTGAGGAGAAGAATAAGAATGAGACGAGGGAAAGACAGGAGTGAAGACAAACGAAGACAGGGAAGGGGAAGAGGAAAGAAAAAAAGGCAAGGCAGGAAAAGAAAGATGGCGAAAAGAGGGAAGGAGAAGGGGAAAAGAGAAGGGAAGGGAAGAGGTAGGAGAGGAGGAGTGGAGAGAGGGGGAAAGGAGGGGAAGGCAAAGGGAGTAGAGGAATGGAGAGGGAAAGGAGGGGAGAGGAGAGGAGAAGAGGGGAGAGGAGAGGAGGAGAGATGAAAGGAGAGGAGAGGAGAGGAGGAGAGATGAAAGGAGAGGAGAGGAGAGGAGGAGAGATGAAAGGAGAGGAGAGGAGAGAGGAGGACAGAAAAGGAGGAGAGGAAAGGAGGGGAAAGAAGAATATAGGAAAGGAGGGAAAAAAGAGTATAGGAGAAGAAGGAAGAGGAGGGAGAGAAGAGGGAAGGGCAGGGAAGAAGAGGAGAGGAGAGGAGAGAAAAGGAGAGGAGAGGGGAGGAGAGGAGAGAAGAGCATGGGAGAGGAGAGAAGTGGAAAGGAGAGGAGGGGAGAATATGGGAGAAGGATAAAGAGAGTCAGAAAATGAATACAGGAAATAAAATAGATAAATAGATAAATAAATTAAAAAAAGTGCTTAAGATGAAAACTTGGAGAATGGGATTATAAAGAAAATGGGATATACAAAATAAAACGTGGAAATAGAAAATGATAAATGGGCTTAGGAAGAAAAAAAAGGAAAAATTAGATTACAAAGGAAAATGGAATACGGAAAATGGAAAATAGGTTTGAGAAGGAAAATGGGAATACAAAAAAATGTGGAAATTTGAAAAATGTGAAAGTGTAGAAATGTGACTAATGTGAAAATGTGGCAGTGAAAATATGTATATATGAAAATATAGAAACGTAGAATGTTAAAAATGTAAAAACGTGAAAATGTAGAATTGTGGAAATGTGAACATGTGAGAGTGTGAAAATATGAGAACGTGAAATTGTAAAAACGCGAAAATCTAAAATATAAATATCCTTATGTGAAAATGTAAAATTGTGAAAACATAAAAAATGTGAACATTTGAAAATGTGGAAGTGTGAATATGTGAACACGGGAAAAATACTGTAGGAAATGGACTTGAAGAAAAATGTGAAAATGGGATTATAAAGTAAAATGGGAAACAGAAAATGGAGAAGCTGTCCAGAGAACTGCCTCTTGACTTCCGGGAGTAAGACGCCTTCGCCATTTTTTTCCTTCTTCTTCTTCTTCCTTATCTTCTTGTTCTTGTTCTTCTTGTTCTTCGCTTTTTATTTTTTATTTTATTTTATTTTGTGTGTAGGGTGCGAGCTTAAGCTAGATAATATTTGCTCCCAGTAAAGTAATCTATATATATCTATATATATATATATATATGTATATATATATATATACATATATATATTATATATATACATATATATATGTATATATTATATATATATATATATTTTTTTTCTTTTTTTTTGGGGGGGGGTATGCCAAATAACATTTGCTTTCCTATATCCTTGTGATTAATCAGTCTTCTTTCATCTTACGTTATCTAATAATTTAGTTATTATTTTTATTTACACACACACACACACACACACACACACACACACACACACACACACACATACACATATGTATATGTATATATGTATATATTTATATACATATTTATATATATCTACATATATATATGAATATATTATATATATATAAACATATATATAATATATGTATATACACATGTATATATATATATATATATATATATATATATATACTATATATATATATATATATATATATATATATATGTATATATGCTAGAGAAGATTGAAGATTGATGGGGAACCGAGAGAAGAGGTAATCTTCGCCTACTTCGGAAGGTTGACAAAAACAGTATGATTATATTGGAAACGAAGATTGATGAAGAGCGAAGACAGTAGGAGTAGGGGGAGGAGGAGGAGCAGTAGTAGGAAGAGGAGGAGGAGGAAGAGGAGGAGGAAGAGGAGGAGGAGGAGGAAGAGGAGGAGGAGGAGGAGGAGCAGTAAGAGGAGTAGTAGTAGGAGGAGGACCAATAGTAGTAGTAGTAGTAGTTGTGGTAGGAGGAGGAGGAGGAGGAGGAGGAGGAGGAGGAGGAGGAGGAGGAGGAAGAGGAGGAGGAGGAGGGAGGGTCGTCTGTGTCCCTTCCGAAGAAAATTTCGAGTTATGTTTTTTGAGCTTCAGAAGTAAGACTCTTCTGAGGCCCTCGATGGATTTCGAGGGGAAGAGTACAGTAATGGTCTCACATAATTTGATCAGGAAATAAATTCATTTGAATTGTGATGACGATTCACTTCAACGTCGCTAACTCCCCTATCAGGAGGCTGGGACGGTGCCCCTTACAGAGGACTTTGTAGCGTGGAGTTTAATGAACCATGCCCTTGGTTCAACTCACCGGTGGCAGGGTTCGAGCCGCCATCACCTCGACCTTCGTCGCAAGTAGCGACGCTCTAACCCGTTCGGCCAGTAAAGATTTATTTTTTCATCTTTTTTATATATAAATTGGTGTAACAAGTCGGTATGAAGAAAGCGGAAGGTGGAATTTGGTTGTGGAGTATAAGGAAAAAAATGCAAAAAGAGAGGACTAAGAGGAGATAAAGAGCAAGGGGAAGATCTAAAGAGGAGGGTGGGCAGAGGAGAAACTAAAGAAAAATAAGAAGTAGGATAAAGGAGGAGGAGGAATTGGAAAAAGTGAAGTGGGAGGATAGGATGAGAAGGCGAAGAAGGACGAGAAGGAGGGAAGAAGGTGGACGAGGAAGAGGAAGAGTAAGAGGAGGAAGATAAGGATTAGAAGGAGGAAGAGAAGGAAGAGGAGTAAAAGGAGGAGATGCAGGAGGAGGAAGAGAAGGAGCAGAAGCGGAAGCAGAATGAGGAGTAGGAGGAGGAGGAAAAGGAATAGGAAGAGGGGGAAGAAGAGTAAGAGGAATTGGAGGAGTAGAAGGCAGAGAAGGAGCAGGAGCAGGAGGTGAAGAAGAAGGAGGAGCAGAAGGAGAAGGAGAAGGAGGAGGAGGAGAAGGAAGAGGAAAAGGAGATGAGAAACAGAGACGAATCCTCAGAGGAAAGAACAAAGGGCATGGAGAGAAAAACAAGGAGGAAGGGAAGAGAAGGAGGAGGAGGAGTTGGAGAGGAGGAGGAGGTGGACGGGAGGAGGGAGGAGGAGGGGAGGAGGTGGAGGAGGATAAGGAGGGGAGGAGGAAGAGAGAAGATGGAGGAGGAGGAGGGGACTAGGAGGCAGGGAGGAAGATGGGAAGAAGAGGTGGAGAAATAGGATGAGATCCAAAGATAGAACCAAGACAAAAGCTAACGAAGAACACCTCGAGGAACATTCCATTAAGGGGAGCATCACTAGGGGGGAGAAGAGAGAAGGAGAGAGCGAGAGAGAGCGAGAGACCCACGAACAATGAGTGGGTTAGAGCGTCGCTACTTGCGACGGAGGTTGAGGCGACGGCGGTTCAAACCGACAGCGAGTTGGACCAAGGGCATGGTTCATGAAATTTCACCCTTCAAAGTCCTGTGTAAGGGCACCGTTCTAGCCTCCGGACAAAGAGGATACGTAATGCTAAATCTAATAAATTATTTTGTGAGTAGTAACCAGCGCTTCTTTCCTTTGGGAGCCATAAAGAGATTTAAGGACAGAAGAATGAATAAAAATAAAAAATAATCAGTATTTTCATTTTTATATATTTACTTATTTATTTAGGTTTATTTATGTATTTATTTATTTATTCATTTATTTGTATACTTGTATATGTTTTTTATTTGTATATTTTTTTAGATGGAAAAAGAAGAAAAATGCGATTAAAGGGTAAAAAATTATAACAAAAATAAGAAGGTTGTCAGATGATAGAGAGGATGAAGAGAGAAAACAAGAGCGAGTAGACAAGAATACACATGTACAAGAGGGAGAAAAGGTACAAAAATGTAAAATAAACAGGAGTTATAAAGAGAAAAAAGAATGTAAGAAAAATAGAAGACTATATAAAAAGACAAAACCCAGCGGGGTGGTTTCGAAATGAGAACAAGGATGTGGACAGGGAGGAGGAAAGAAAATGTAGATAAAAAAGAGAGAAATGAAAAAAGAAGAAAAGAGTCAAAAAATGAAGAGAGAGGTGCACGAGGAAGGACATTTAGGAGTGAGAGAGGGAGAGAGGGAAGGAGGGGGAGGGGGGAGGGGAGAGAGAAAGAGGGGAGAATGGAGGAGGAGAGTATGAGAAGAAAACAATAGGCGAAGGGACGGTCAAAAGGCACGGCGACAGGAACAGGGGTGAGCACTATGAAGAAAGAAAAAATAGAAAAAGAAAATAGAAAAATAAAAAAACAAAAACAAAGAAAAAAGTGTGCGTAGAGCAGAAATAGAAGGAAAGGTTGACACTTTGGAGGTGGGTGGAAGAAAAAAAAAATATATACATACATACATACATACATACATACATATGTATGTATATATATAATATATATATATGTGTTTGTGTGTGTGTGTGTGTGTGTGTGTGTGTGTGTGTGTGTGTGTGTGTGTGTGTGTGTGTGTGTGTGTGTGTGTGTGCGTGTGTGTGTGCGTGCGTGTGTGAATGATTAAAATTACCCAGAGACAGTAGAATATTCAATAACCTATAGATTCACAGACGTTGGAACCAAATAAGAAAAAAGTACTACTTTCTAAGGCGATGAACAAGACCAAGTCGGCCCTGACGTACATCCTCCAGAAGTTTCCTAGGGTAGGTGGAGCATAACCAAAACAAGAATGTGTTGTTTGTCGGTCCTCAAACTCGCGTACCTGACGGAAACGGCGAGGTCCGCCATTATCTCCGAGACGGCCATCGAAGGCCTCTGGGAACAAGAGGGCGGTCGACTGCAAGAAAACAGTCGGAGATCCTGAGTGAGTCTTCAAGAAGCCTTGGCTGTAACATGTTACTGAAAGATATACTTTGTACATTCTCCCTCCCTCACCCCCATGTCACCGTCTAGAGACGTTTAGACCTCCTTCCACCCTTCCCACCTCCCTCCAGCCCTTCTGAAGGCGCTCTGGAAAGGTCTTCTGAAGAAGGCGGAGGAAGAGGAGACAATGCCGAACCGAAAGACCTTCGGTGTAGACGACCCGTGACTGAAGAGGACCTTCGAAGTTATATTTGTCTGGGTCCAAATGATGATGGTGGTAGTGATTATGGAGGTGATTATGGTTGTGGTGGTAATGGTAGTGTTGGTAGTGTTGGTGCTGGTGGTAATGATGATGATGATGATGATGATGATGATGATGATGATGATGATGATGATGATGATGATGATGATGATGATGATGATGATGATGATGATGATGGTGGTGGTAATGATGATGATGATGATGATGATGATGATGATGATGATGATGATGATGATGATGATGATGATGATGATGACGACGACGACGATGACGATGCTGGTAAAGAAAAATAAGAAAAATGAGAAGGAGAAGATGGAGGGGAAGGAGGAGGAGAAGAGGAAGAAGAGAAAAGGAGGAGAAGAAGAAGAAGAAGGAGGAGGAGGAGGAGTAGGAGAAGGAAGAGGAGAGGAGAACAAGGAGAAGTAGGAGGAGGAAGAAGAGGAGGAGGAGAAGGAGAAGAGGAGGAGAAGAGGAGAAGAGAAGAGGAGGAAGAAGAGGACTCTGACATGCCCAAAGACTTCCTTAAAGACCTCGAAACCGAAAAGAAGAGAACGAAGAATAGAACGAAGGAACACAAGAACAAAATCAAAAATATATATAAAAAAGAAAATACAAACATCGCACGCAAAAATGAAAAAGTGCGAAGACGACAAAATATAAAATAAAAAAAATAAAAAGAAAAGACGATAAAAATAAAATAAGAAAGAGAACAGAGTAAGCCAATAAACACAGTTGGAGAGAAAAGTTCTTCGACAATTTTTTTTTCTAAAGTATCGGTAATGAAATGGAAGTAGTTCACAAGTAACTGGTGAAGCGAATACCCGTAACTATTGGTAACTGGGGAAAGTTACTTCACTCGTTTATTCAAGAGGAACTACGACGGTAGGTTTCTTGATCCTCGTTAACAAGTATGAAGAATACCAGTTACCAGTTACTGGTTACCAGTTACCATTCTCCAGTTACCGGATACCAGTTACCAATTACCTGTTACCGTTTACCAGTTGCCGGTTACGAGTTACAAATTACCTGTTACGAATTAACTGTTACAGATAATGGTTACCAGATAGTAGCTGTCAGTTACCATTTACCAAATACCAGTTACCGGTTACCAGTAACAATTTCCCGTAAACAGTTACCAAATACCAGTTACCAGCTGCCAGACACCAGTTACCACTCACAAGATACCAGTTACCATTTACCAATTACTAGGTACCAGTTACCATTGACTAATTATACCAGTTACCGGATACTAGTTACCATACTACCAGAAAACTGACGACACAAGCTGTATATGTGTCCCCAAATGTTCCAGAAAGAAAAGAAAAAAAACGAACTAGTATTTAGAGGAAAAAAAGAAAAGACGAGCAGGAAGAGGAGTAAAAGATGAAAGAGAGGGAAGAAAGGGTGAAGAAGATTAAGAGGAAGAGGAGAAGGAGGAGGAGGAACAAAAGAAAGAGAAGGAAGAGAGTGTGAAGAATGATAGGAGGAAGAGGAGGAGGAGCAGAAGGAGGAAGAGAGGAAAGAAGAGGAAGAGAGGGTGAAGAAGGGTAGGAGGAAGAGGAGGAAAAGGAGAAGGATGAAGAGAGGAAAGAGAGAGGAAAGAGAAGGTGAGGAAGAGTAGGAGGAATACGAGGAGAAAGAGGAAGAGGAAGAGGCGCAGGTGGAGGAGAGGCGGAGGAGGAGGGGGAGGAGGATGAGAAGGAGGAATAGAAGAAAAGGTGAAGAAGGGTAGGAGGAGGAGGAGGAGGAGGAGGAGGAGAGGAGAAGGAGGAGAAAGAAGAACAGGACGAGGAGGAAGAGTAGAGGGAGACATGAGGCTGAAAATGGGGAGAAGGAAGAGTATGAGGAGGTGGAGATAGAGAAGAAAGACAAGCAAGAGGGGGAAGAGAAGGAGAAGAAATAGAGAACGAAGAGGAGGGCAAGTAGGAGGAGGAGGAGGAGGAGGAGGAGGAGGAGAAGGAGGAGAATATGTGGGCGTACAAAGCCTCCACCGCAACCTACTCGACACTTTGATACATTAGTGTTGGAGACGCAGGGAAAGTGAAGAGGAGGAGCAAGAGGAGGAGGAGAAGGAGGAGGACGAGGAGGGAAGAAGGAGGAAGAAATGGAGGGAGAGAAGAGGAGGAGGTGGAAGAAGAGGAGGATGACATGGAGGAAGAAAATGAGGGAAGGAAGAGGTGTAAGGGAAGAGGAGAAATAAGAGGAGGAGAAGGAGGAAAGGGAGAAGAGAGGATAAGCAGGAGCAGGAGAAAGGAAGAAATGAAAGAAAATAAAAAGAATAAGAGAGAAAAAGTGTGTGTGTGTGTGTGTGTGTGTGTGTGTGTGTGTGTGTGTGTGTGTGTGTGTGTGTGTGTGTGTGTGTGTGTGTGTGTGTGTGTGTGTGTGTGTGTGTGTGTGTGTGTGTGTGTGTGTAGAGAGGAAAGGAAGGGAGGAGGAGGGGAAGGGGAGAGGAGAGGAAGGGAGGAGGAAGAGAAAGGGAGAGAAGAGGAAGGGAAGAAGAGGGGAAGGGAACAGAAGGGGAACAGAAGAGGAGAGGAAGAGAAGGAAGAGGAGGAAGAAAACCGAGGTAAGAAAAATGTAGAGAAATAAGAACAGAGAAAGAAAAGAAATAGAGAAGAAGAAAAAAGAAAAAGTAAAAATTATAAAAGAAGAGAGAGATGAAGAAAAGGAAGGAAAACAAGTTAGAGGAAAAAGAGGAGGAAGTTGAGGACACGGAGAGAAAACGAGAAGAAGAAGAATGAACGAAGAAAAGGGAGAAAGGGAATACGAGAGAGAGAGAGAGAGAGAGAGAGAGAGAGAGAGAGAGAGAGAGAGAGAGAGAGAGAGAGAGAGAGTGAAAAAGGAGAAGAAGAAGAATGAACGAAGAAAAGGGAGAAAGGGCATACGAGAGAGAGAGAGAGAGAGAGAGAGAGAGAGAGAGAGAGAGAGAGAGAGAGAGAGAGAGAGAGAGAGAGAGAGAGAGAGAGAGGGAAAGGGAGAGAGAGAGAAAGAGAAAAGGAAAGGGAGAGGTAGAGGGAGAGGGAGAGAGAGAGAGAGAGAGAGAGAGAGAGAGAGAGAGAGAGAGAGAGAGAGAGAGAGAGAGAGAGAGAGAGAGAGAGAGAGAGAGAGAGAGAGAGAGAGAGAGAGGGGGGGGGGAAGAGAGAGGAAGCTTTAGAAGAGTGACAGGAATGAAATAGTGAGGTGAGGATGAAGAGGAGGGAGGAAAAGAGGAAGTGAAGGAGAGGAAAGAAAGAAGAATTAAGGGAGCGTGGACAGCAGGAGTGATGAAGAATAAGGGAGGAGGATGAAGAGGAGAAGGATAAAGAGGAGGGGGATGAAGAGGAGGAAAAGGAGGAAGAGGAAGAAGAGGAGGAGGACAAGGAGGAAGAGGAGGAGAATCAGGGACAAGATGGAGGGATGAGGAGGAATGAGAGGAGGAGGAGGAACAGGAGGAGGAGGAACAGGAGGAGGAGGAGGAAGAGAAAGCGGAAAGGAGGAGGCTGAAGAAGAGGAGGAGGAAGGGGAAAAGGATGAAGAGGGGGAGGATGAAGAGGAGGAGGAGGAAGAGGAGGGGGAAGAAGAGGAGAAAGAGGACTGAGGAAGAAGAAGAGGAGGATGCTGTGAAGAGGAGAGTGAATAGTGGGAGAGGAAGAGAATCAAGGACAAGATGGAGTGGTATGAGGTGTGATGAGGTGGGATGAGGAGGAAGTTGAGGAGGAGGAGGAGAGGAGGAGGATAACGGGGAGGAGGAGGAGGAAGAGAAAGCGGAAGAGGAATAAGAGGAGGAAAAAGAGGAAGAAGAGGAGGAGGAAGAGGAGCTGGAGGACCTGAAAGAGGAAGAGGAGGAAGAGGAAGAGGAGGAAGAAGGGTACGAAAACGAAAAGGAAGAGGAAGAAGAGCAGGGTGAGGATGAGGATGGGGAGAACGAGGAGGAAATAGAAGTGAAAGTGGAAGAGGAGAGAGGAGGAGGGAGGAGTGGGGGAGGAGGAGGAGAGAGGAGTGGGGAGGAGGAGGGTGGAGAGAGGAGGATGAGTGGAGAAGGAGGGAGGAGGAGGATGGAGGGGAGGAGGAGACAGGAGGGGAGGAGGAGGGAGAGGAGAAGGAGGAAGAGCAGAAGAAAGAGGAAGGAGGAGGAGGAAGAGGAATGAGGAGGAAGAAAAAGAGGGAGGAGGAGGATGGGGAAGGAGGAGGAGGAAGAGGGGAGGAAGGAGGAGGAAAAGGAGGGAGGGGGAGGATGAGGAAAAGGAGGGAGGAGGAGGAGGAGGAGGAAGAGTTACGGGTAACGAGGAAGAATTGCCAAGAGGAAGAAAGGAAGCACGGGTTTAGGGGGCAAAAGTTAGGGGGCCGACGACAAGACAATGGGGGGAGGGGGGAGGGGGGAAGGGGTAGAAGGGGGGAAGGGGGGAAGGGGGGAGAAAAAGTTAAGCAAGATGCGATATGCCTTTTACGGCCATGCGGTGCAGAGACGATGAACGAAGAAGGAGGAGGAGGAAGAGGAGGAGGAGGAGCTTATTGAGAGAAGAATGAAGGAGGAGAAGGAGCAGGAACAGGAGGAGCAGGAGGAGGAGGAGAAGAGTTGATGGAGAGAAGAGCAACGAAGGAGGAAGAGGTGGAGGAGGAGGAGGAGGAGGAAAAGGCGAGGGCGAAGGAGAAGAAAATAAAGAGGAAGAAGACAAAGAAGACAAAAAAGACTAAGAAGAAGATGAGAAGAAGAAGGAGAAGAAAGAACAGAAGAAGGAAAAGAAAGAAAAGAAGAGGGAGAAGGAGGAGGAGAAGAAGATGAAGAAAAAGAAGAAAAAAGAAGAGGAAGAAGAAGAAAAAGAAGAGGAAGAAGAAGAGAAAGAAGAAGAAGAAGAAGATGAAGATAAAGAAGAGGAAGAAGAAAAAGAAGAGGAAGAAGAAGATGAAGAAGAAGAGGAACAAGAAGTAAAATAGGAAGAAGAAGAAGAAGAAGAAGACGAAACAGACGAAGAAGACAAAAAAGAAGAAGAACAATAAAAACAAACAAACAAGAAATATGAAGCGAGAAAGCGTGAGATGAGTCATGTAACATACAGAAATACTACGTGAAACTACATAATTTTTCTATTCATATATTCATTCATATATTCATCCAATCAAAAAAGATGGAGTGTAGAGGAAGGAGGAGAAGGAAGATGAGGAGGAGGAGGAAGAGATGGAGTAATAAGATAATGAGGAGGACGATGAAGAGGAGGAGGGAGTCAAAAAAGAAGATGAAGAGTGGAAGGAGGAGAAGGAAGAGGAGAAGGAGGAAGAGGTGGAGTAAGAAGATAATGAGGAGGACGGTGAAAAGGAGGAGGAAGGAGTCAAAAAAGAAAATGAAGAGTAATAGAAGGAAGATGAAGTGCAGGAGGAAGAGGAGAAGGAAGAGGATAAGGAGGAGGAAGGTGAATAGGAGGAGGAGGAGGAGGAGGAAGGAGTCAAAAAGAAAATGAAGAGTAAGAGGAGAAGGAGGATGAAGTGCAGGAGGAGAAAAAGGAGGAGGAAGAGGATAAGGAGGAGGAGAAGGAAGGATTCAAATAAGAAGATGAAAAGTAGGATAAGGATGAGGAGCAGATGAGGAGTAGGAGGAGGAACAGGAAGAGGAGGGAAGGAGAAGGAAGAGGAGGAAGAGGATAGAGGAAGGAGTCAAAAAAAAGAAGAAAAGTAGGAGGAAGAGGAGGAAGAATAGAAAGAAGAAGGAGGAGGAGGAGAGAAGGAATTGGGGGAGAAGGAATAGGAGGAGAAGGAAGAGGAGTTGAGGAGAAAGAGGAGGTGAGGAGGAAGAGGAGGAGGAGGAGGAGGAGGAGGAGGAGGAGGAGGAGGAGGAGGAGGAGGAGGAGGAGAAGGAGGAGGAGGAGGACCCTGGAATCGCGGGGGTGGGGGGAGAGGGGTGGCTTCTGGCGAAGGGTCAGGAGAGTTTGTCAAAGTCTTGACGGAGCAGAGAAACAGAGGCCGGACCGTCTGAGGGGCGACGCGGGGCGAAAGGAGAAAAATGGACTTTGATGGCAAGGAGAGGAGAAGGGGAGGAGGAGGAGGAGGAGGAGGAGGAGGAAGAGGAGGAGGAGGAGGAGGGGGAGAGGTGTGGTAGGAGGAGAAGAGGAGAGGGAGGGGGAGGAGGAGAGGAGGGGAGGAGTAGGGGGAGGAGGAGGAGGGGAGGGGGAGGAAGAGGGGAGGGGGGGACGGGAGGAGGGGAGGAGGTGGGATGGGAGGAGGGGAGGAGGTGGGATGGGAGGAGGGGAGGAGAGGGGAGGAGGAGGGGAGGAGGGGGGATGGGAGGAGGAGGATCGCATGGAGAGGAGAGGAGGGAGGAGGGGAAGGGAGGATGAGGGGCAGGGGGAGGAGGAGGGGAGGAGGAGGGGAGGAGGAGGGGAGGAGGAGGGGAAGAGGGGAGGAGGGGGAGGAGAGGAGATTGGGAGAAAGGGAAGAGAGTAAGAGGAAGGAGAAAGACGAGGGAGAGGAGAGGGGAAGGTGGAGAGGGGAGAGTAGGAGGAGTCTATAGGGGAGGAGTGGAGGAGAAGGAGGAGGAGACATAGAAGGTGGAGGAAAAGCGGAATAGGAGAAGCGGGAAGGGGGAAGGGAAAGGAGTGGATTAGCAAGAGGGGACGAAAAGGAAGAGGAAGAGGAAGAGGAGGGAGGAGGATAAGAAGGAGGGAGAGGAGGGAAATCAAAAAAAGGAGGGGAAGGGGAGAGAGAGAAAGAGGAGTAAAGTGAAGGAGGATTAGGAGAAGAAACAGAAGAGAAGACAAAAGAGGAGGAGGAAAAGGAGGAAAAGGAGGAAGAGGAGAAAATGGGAGGAAGAGGAGGAAGAAGAGGAAGAGGAAGAAGAGGAGAAAGAGGAAGAGCAGGAGGAGGAGATGAAGACGAATGAGATGGAGAGGACAAATAGAGTTGGAGGAGGAGGAAGACGAGGAAGTTATGGATATCGAGGAGGAGCAGAAGAGGTAGGACGAGGAGTAAAAAGAGCAGGAGGAGGAGAAGAATGAAAAGAAGAAGGGAAAGAGGAGGAAGATAAGGAAAAGGAGGAGGAGCGGTAGAAGTAGGAAGATCAGGAACAGGAAGAGGAAGAGGAGAAGATGAGGAAGATAAGGGAAAGGAGGAGGAGGAGCAGGAGTAGGAATGGCAGGAACAGGAGGAGGAAGAGGAGAAGAAGGAGAAGAGAGAGGAAGATGAGCAAGAGGAGGAGGAACAGGAGGAGGAAGAGGAGAAGAAGGAGAAGAGAGAGGAAGATGAGCAAGAGGAGGAGGAACAGGAGGAGGAAGAGGAGAAGAAGGAGAAGAGAGAGGAAGATGAGCAAGAGGAGGAGGAACAGGAGGAGGAAGAGGAGAAGAAGGAGAAGAGAGAGGAAGATGAGCTAGAGGAGGAGGAACAGGAGGAGGAAGAGGAGAAGAAGGAAAAGAGAGAGGAAGATGAGCTGGAGGAGGAGCAGGAAGAGTAGAGATGGAGGAGGGGTAGGGGAGGCCGTGGGAATTGGGGGTTCTCTAATAGTCAAGGAGGAATGGAAAGAGGAGAGGAAGACAGAGAAAGTTGAGGAAGAGGAGGAGGAAGAGGAAAAGAAGGAGAAGAGGAAGGAGGAAGAGGAAAAGGAGAAGAGGAAGGAGGAAAAGGAGAAAGAGGAGGAGGGTTTGGGGGTATTGTGGGGTGGGGAAGTTTGTAGGGTTGAGGAGGATGTCTAGTAATCAAGGAGTAGAAAGAGGAGAAGACAGGCTAAGTTCAGGAAGTGGAGGAGGAGGAGGACCAGGAGAAGGGAGGGGAAGAGGAGGAGGAGGAGGAGGAGGAGGAGGAGGAGGAGGAGGAGGAGGAGAACCAGGAGAAGAAAAGGGAAGAGGAGGAGGAGGAGGACCAGGAGAAGGAAAGGGAAGAGGAGGAGGAGGAGGAGGAGGAGTTGGGGAATTGTGGGGTAGAAGTGATTATATGGTTGAGGAGGATGTCTAATAATTAAGGAGTAGAGAGAGAAGAAGAAGGCAGGGGAATTTAAGGAAGAGGAGGAGGAGCAGCAGGAGGAGGAAGAGAAGAAGGAAGAGGAAGAGGAGGAGGAGGAGGAGGAAGAGGAGGAGGAGGAGGAGAAGGAGGAGGAGGAGCTGGGGGATAATGGGGTGGGGGAGATTGTGGTTTTGGGGGGTATGTCTATAATAAAGATGTGGAGGCGCTGTAGAGAGTCTCCCGGGGGACTTTTCTTGAAGAAAATTCTTTCTTGGCAAACTAGAAATATGAGCTCCATCGCCATCACCTTCTAATCTATCACCCATACTAAACAATCTCTCTTCTCCTCCTCCTCCTCTTCCTCCTTCCTCTCTTAACCCCTCTTTTACTTCTCATCCTCCTCTCCCTCAACCTCCTCCTCCTCTTTCTCCTTCTCCTCCTCTTCCTCCTTCTCCCCTTCCTTTACTCACCCCTTTTCTCCTTAACCCTACTCTCCTCCTCCTACTCCTCCGCCTCCCCCTCCCCCTACTACTCCTTGTCTCCCTCCCCCTCCTACCTCTTCTCTTCCTCGTCCTCCCCCCCTTCTTCTTCTCCTCCTCCTGGCCCTCCTCGTCGTCCTCCTCATTCTTATTCTTTTGCTTTTCCTTCCCCCCACTCCTCCTTTCCTCTCTCCTTCGTCCAATTTTCAACTACAATTGATGCGTCTTCTTCTTTATCTTCTTCTATTTCTTCTTCTTTTCTTTCTCCTTTTCCCTCTACTTTTTCTTCTCTTCCTCTTCTTCTTCTTCTTGTCATTTTTTCTATTCTTCTTCCAATTTTTCTTTATATTCTCCTTCCTATTCTTCTCTATTATTCTTCGTATTCTTCTTCCTATTCCTTCTATTATTCTTCTTCTCTTTCTTCTCCTTCGTTATCACAACCTTCCTCCTCTTGTTTCTCCTCTTCTTATTCCTTTCATTTCCTTCTCCTTCTTCTTCTCTTTCATCTTTCTTCTCCTTTTTCTCCTCCTCCTCCTTTTTTTTCTGTCAGTTTCTTTATCTTGGTTTTTCCTTCTCTCACTTCTTCTATTTCTTTTCATTTTCTTTCTCCTCCTTCCGTCTTCAGATTTTTCCCGTCACTTTTTTCTTCTTCTATATAATTTCATCTTTTTCTTGTTCTTCTTTTCTTTCTCTAAATTCTTCACTTTCTTTCTTTTCAATTTTTTATTGTTTCGTCATATTACCTTCTTTACCTTCTTCCTTTTTTTTTTTCTTTTTTTTTTTTAGGTTCCTTCTCCTCTGACACTGAAACCAGGCTTTTTGTAACAAGGTGACTGGGCTCCTAAGCTCGGACCGTAATCGAATAGATAAAGTTAAACTCGAATAGATTTAACAAAGGAGCGTGTTGGCGAACAAGGTTAGGAAGAGAGGGCGAGAAAGAGGGAGGGGAAGAGGGAGTGAGAGAATAGGGAGGGAATGAGAGACGGTGGGAGTGAAGGGAGGGAAGGAGGGATGGAGGAAGGGACGGGATGGAGGACAGAAGGGATGGAGGGAGGACGAGAGGGAGGACGGGAGGTAGGGAGGGAAGAAGGAAGAGAGGAAGGGAGTGAGGGAGGAAGAAAGGGAGGAAGGAAGGGAGGAAGTGAGAAAGGGAGGAAGGGAGGAAGGAAGGAATGAAGGAAGGCAGGAATGGAGGAAGGGAGAAAGAGAAGAAAAGAGGAAAACATGAAGGGATGAAGGGAAGATGGGAAGGAAGAAGGAAGGCTAGAAGAAAGGGGAGGGGAAGGAAAGAGGGAAGCTTTAGGTAGGAAGTTGGGAAAGGAAGTGGAAATTGGAAGTAAGTGTTGAGAAAATAGGGAGGAAGTAAGGTTTGGGGGAGGGAGGAGGGGGAAGGGAGGGAAGGGGGGTATGGAGGTAAGGGGGGAAAGGAAAGGGGGATAAGGGGGGAACTCGGAAAACTTGTGGGGGCAAAAAGGGAACAGCATCACATAAGGTATGTGGTAGTTGGACAAGTCTCTGCCGAGGAAGCGAATATAAAGACTGACCAACTGACAGACTCTTCCCTTCTTCTTAAAGATTTCTCAAAACCCAAAAAATTAAAAATAAGTAAGATATCTCAGCCACCAATCAACTCAAATAGACAACTTGTTGGTAATAGAAATAGATGAATAGATAAAGATGGTGGAGACAAAATAAAATGAACAAAATATGACGAATAATAGAAAACGAGAACAACTTAAAACAAAAGATAATTTCCTCTTTCGTCTTCCTGTCTTTGGCCGACGACCTATTTTCTTCCCTTTCTTCCTCCTCCTCTTCCTCCTCCGCCTCCTCTTCATTTTCGTCCCCCTCCCCTCCTCTTCTTCACTTTCGTCCACTTCCTCCTCCTCTACTTCGTCCTTGTCCCCTTCCTCCTCCACTTCAATCTCATCCCCTTCCCTCTCCTCCTCCTCTTCATTCTCATCCCTCCTGCTCTTCCTCCTCCCCTCCTCCTCTTTGTTCTCATTCCCCTCTCCCTTCTTTTCCTCCTCCTCTTCATTTTTATCCCCGTCCATCCTCCTCCTCCTCCTCTTCTTCATTCTCATCCCCCTTTTCCTCCTCTTCCTTTCCGTCCTCATCCCACCTCCTTCTCTTCCTCCTCTTCAGTCTCTTCGCCCTCGTCCTCTTCTTCATTTTCGTCTCCCTCCTCCTACTCCTCCTCCACCTCATTCACATCCCCGTCCCCCTCTCCTCCTCCTCTTCATTCTCATCCCACTCCTCCTCTTTCTCCTCCTCCACTTCATTCTCATCTCCCTCCCCATAATCCTCCTTCTCATCTTTCTCATGGCCAGTCTTCATTCCTTCCCCTCTTCTCTCTTCCTCCTCTTCTTCGCTGAGCCTCTTGAGGAGAGTCTCTCTCTGAGTAGCCAACCAATATACGCCCTAAAGTAATACAATATTTTCCTCAGAATATCTTACTTGTGTTCTGCGTCGCCCCTTCAAGAAAGATATAACAGTCAGTTCTACTCCCCAGCAGACTCTATCTCTTCCTCTCAGGCTTTCCTTTTGTCTTGTTCCTTATTTCATTGGCTCTCTGTCTCGCTCTCTGTCGCTCTCTTGCTCACTTTGTCTCTGTATTTCACTCTTGCATACTCTCTCTATTTGTTTCTATCACTCTTAATCTCTCTCCTCCTCTCTCTGTCTGTTCCTTTTACTCACTCTAATTCTCTCTCTCTCTCTCTTTCTCTCTCTCTCACTTCCCTCATTAATCACTCCTCTGTCTTTCTCTCTCTGCTTCTCTCTCTATATCTAGTATCCTATTCATCTGTCTCCTTGCCTGTCTGCTTGTCTGTCTGTCTGTCTGTCTGCCTCTTTCTTTTTCTCTCTCACACATATACAGGAAGAAAAACATATGCATTTATGCATGAACACTAACGCACACACATACACACACATACACACGCACACACACACACACACACACACACACACACACACACACACACACACACACACACACTCGTCCTTTATTGGTCTTTTAACTTACTCAATGTCATGCAAATCCTTTCTTCTTTCCTCGGCGCTTCTTGTTCTTTCCTCCCAGACTCCTCCCGGACTCCCCCCCTCTTCTCCCAAGCCCCCCTCCCCCTCCCAGATCCCATCCCCCTAGACCCCCCTTCCGGACCCACTTGCCGGACTTCTCCCGGATCCCCATCCGGACCCCACCTCCCCCTCCCGGATCTCCCTCCCCCTCCCAGATCTCCCCCTCACCCCCAGAGCCTTCCCTCTTCACCGGACCCTTCCTCCCTCTCCCGGATTCCCTTCTCCCCCTCCCAGAACCCCCACCTTCCCCTCCCGGATCCCCGCTTGTCCCTCCCAGAACCCCCCTTGCCCCTCCCAGAACCCCCCCACCTTCTCCTCCCGAATCCCCACCTCCCCTCCCTCCCTGACCATAATCCTCGTCCGACTTTCGTGATTTTCCCCCGGAACTCTCAACTCTCCAATTTGTCAAGTTAGCGGCGATATATTTCCTGGTCTCGGCGGCGCCGGGAGCACCTCTAGATTGCCACGAAGCCAGACTTCGTAAAGTCCGCATCAGGTTCCTTGAACGTGGACTGTTTAGCTCTAGCTCTAGATGTCTCTGTCCCTGTCTTTGTCCTTGTATCTGTTTTTGTCTCTGCCTTTGTCTTTGTCTCTGTCTTTGTCTCTAGATTGCCACACAGAGGAAGAGCCTTCCACGAAGTAAGACTTCGTAAAGTACGCATCAGGTTCCTCGAAGGTGGACTGTTTAGAGAATTAGCTCTAGCTCTGGTTCTAGCTGTCTTTGTCTTTGTCTCTCTCTCTCTCTCTCTCTCTCTCTCTCTTTCTCTCCTAGACTCTTCCTTTTCTTGTTCGAAAAGCTGGCCTCAGGTTTCTACTTCGTGATCAGGTTGTCGTCGCTAACTTCCTTGTCAATCGCTTCAGTGTAAAGCGCTTTGTTGTTGATTACTTCCTCGCGTGCACGCACACACACACACACACACACACACACACACACACACACACGTATACATAAACATATACGTACACACACTCAATTTGTATGTGATTTAGA